>NW_009939460.1:0-92671 GCF_000696875.1 Nestor notabilis | reverse complement strand
GCGTTGTTCTGCAGGACAACCGAGAATTCCCTTCCAACACATCACAACTTCATACAGACACTGAGCAGAGCTCAAAAATAAAATCTTCACAATCTTTTTCAGACCACTGAAGTCTGAAAAGTTGCACCTTTGTCACCAGCAGCGGGAAGCTTACCTGCTTGGCTGTTGTCAGCCTGAGCTATAAGTGCTGCCATTGCCGAATTTGGATTCAGCCTATTGCCGTACATGTGGGATGGAGGCAGACTGAGAGATGATCCAGGTAGGGTGTTTGCCTGCAAGAAACCAATTAATACTTGAATCCCTCCTTTTAAAAAGAGGGAGAAATGCTAAATACATTTTAAACAATATATTTATAATGCACAATTTTTTAAAAAAGTTGAATGTTTTCTAAAAACTGCATCTATTTAAAATCAAAAATATTCATTTCCATTTGTGAGTACAGAAATAGAATTGCAGTACTCTGAAAATATATCAGGTCTTAAAGCATGATTTACTTGTTATTGGCAAGGTCTGTTAATAAAAAAAAATCCTTCCAATAAAAAAATTACTGCAGTAAATATTAAAAAATACCTAAATTGCATTTTTAAAACCACCCCAGTGTAGCAGGATGGGTAGACTTCCCCGCAATCCTGAAGTATGCGCTCAATGCTAGGACCATGTGGTTATGCTACTAATTATTTAATCTTATTAAACCATTTACAAAATAAGGGCAGGTAGACAACAGATGTCTCACAAATGCCTGGGTTCCTTACATCACAAGCCGGCTGTGGAGGTCAAAAGGTCCAACTTTCAGCTCTATAGTTCAACTACACAGAGCCATATTTCCTTTGCTCTACTCCGTCATTAGTAAAACCTGCACACTATTTTGTTACTTCCTATTTTGATAGACTTGGAAGCCTGGTGTTTTTTTGTTTTGTTTTGTTTTTATTTTAAAGAACGCAAACAGCCATTACAAGTATGTTTTCTATACAATAGGGGGCTCGGGGAATCACAGCTTTGCCCTGACCCCATATAAGGAACTGTATTTTTGGCAGTTGGCCAGCTCTACTTATTGAAGAGCTCCCAAAGTTTGTGTTCATTCATGTTGCTAACCACAATTCTGAAGGTCTCTGCTGGGACTTGTGCCAAACAAGCGAAAATGAACCCTTAAACAGATGAAGCTAAGGAGGCTGGCCAAAATCTTGCATAATCCAACGCAATAAAAATACCTTCTTCCTTGGCTGCTTATGCTTTTTCCCTTTCGAAGAAAAGATTTGTGTCAAATGCCAAGTCGCAGAGACAGGCAATCAAAGAAAAAAAAGGCGCTGCCTTATTAAAAAGGCATTTTCCTACCTGATTAAAAAAATTACTTCAGAACAAAGCAAAGATTGCAATACTTGCGGAGGGGGAAATCAAAGATACACAACTGGTGTTATCACTGGTCTTAAAATAAATCTTTTAAGAAAATGTAAACAACCTTTACTTTTTTGGGGGGAACGAAAAAAGAAGGTGAACAGTAAGGAACTCAATTTGTGGGACATTTTGACATGTATAACTGCACACAAGAGACAGGGGAAACATACTGGTTATTACAGCAAAATATTACAGAGTATAAACTATGTCTCTGGAAAGAATCACACACTACCATTAAGTTTTGGCTTTCAGCCAACATATTAAACTTGATGAATGGACTTTTATGAATTCACACAACTGTTTTCAATGATGCTTTATTTACTATATACTGGTGAGAAATTGTGCCTGATACTTACATTCTTCTACTGTCACAAAGTTAGAAAAAGCCACAAGTGATTATTTACAATGATCAGGGTTTTTTCACTTCTCAGTTTAAAGGTACATGCACAAGATTGCAAAAACTACAGTTTCACTCCAAATGTGACTGTTAGTTCCCTTTTTAAAAGAATTGCATGTCTTTTGTAGAATTAATGTGAATTAGTTGTAAGTCTTAAAAATACTACAGGCATTTCTACCTACCCAGATAGAACAGCTTCCAGAAGTACAGTACGTATTAGTACTGTAACACTTACTGATGACGGCAGCAATACCACACAGCTCCTGCTATATTCCTTAATAAGCACCCATAGCATGATTCCAACTCAACTATTTAGCAACCTTCAGCTGTTTTCCTCTCAAAACCAAAACTAACTGCAAAAACAATGTAGTTTTCTGTCAAATCCTTTCACTGAAGAAACCTTACAGAATGGAATATTAGAAGATTCAACCATTTTGCTTCCATATCTAAGAGACAAGACTAGCAAAATAAAATATATATACTTTATTTAAATAAACTGGTTGAGGTTACGAATTCTACTAATACAGTTTGTGCCTTTTTGGTTTTTTAACTACAAACACCAGGTCTTATTTCTGTTTAGTTTTTGAATATTTCTATAAAATAGTTCTCAATTCTAGTAAGTGTACTGCTCACATTTTAAACAGAAGCTGCTACACTTATTCGTACTCTGTGTAAGCCTCACTGCAAGGCTGCTTAAAACTGTGCAATAGCAACTATATATTCATTTATGACGGAAGGGCAGCTCTAATCGGCAAGGCGAATACATGTTTATTTGACTGAAATGCCCAAAGAGCTTTAAGAACCTTCTAAAGTATCTAAGTATCTTGAAAGGAGTTGCTAAAGTCTGCTGAGTAACCATCACATCACAAAACAAAAGACATCAAAGGAATTAAACAATGTTTGCTAAGTGGGTTGATACAACAGATCAAAAGACTTAGCATGATTTAAAGAATATCTAAGAACTTGAGTTTTTTTCACAAGTGGTGGTTCACCCTAAAATTAACCCCTGTTTATACTTTAAAATAATAGTAAAGTTGTCCTACAACAAGTTGCAACTACAAAAGTTCTAGTGCCATCATGTATCCTAAGCAACTCTCAAACGAAAAAGTCACATTAATAAAATTGTTCAAGTAAGCTGGAGGTAAATAACTTTGAAAATACTTTTTTTTAAATGGCAAGGTAAAATGACAAGAGTAACAATTCGCGAAGCTTTATTATGTATGTGACGACTTCATCTGACAGGAAAGTAGAGGAGGTGGAGGAGTGCTACATTATTTAAAGGTGAAATAGAAGCTTCATGTTTCACTCACAGTCGAAACAAGCTGTAGCTAGCATTTATTAAAAATGCGCAATCATCCTGTCAATACATATTAAGGTCACAGGACTGAAACACGTTCTAAAACGTAGAACTTTTAAAGCTGTAGGATTCTTTATTTCAGCTGATTCTATTTAAATAGTCAACACAATACATGATCAAAACGTCTGAACTAATAAAATAGACTGCTAAGTATTTATTTTGAAAAGGCAGCAAATTTTCCTGAAAAGATTTTAGCAGAAGGATTTCAGCCCATTTAGAGATATGGAATACCCTGCTTTCATTTATGGCATGTTCAATAAATCAGTAAAGCAATAAGCAGCAGAGCAGCACTGAAGGAAGATACACTGTAATTCACGGAATGCCCAAGTGCAATAAGAATAAATGATTGATATTTGATTGATGCTCCCTACAGCAAGAAAGTGCAAGTATATTCTTTAATTAGAAGAATGAAACTTGCAAGTTAACTAAATTTAACTTGCATATATACATATCCTCTGAAATATTTAAAAGAGTTTTATATTTGTTTGCAGCAATCCAAAATTGTATTTTACTGTAACAGTGTGACTATAAAGTTTCCCAAGTTGACAACTATTTGCATTCATAACTGGATATTTACTTAAATTTCCAGGGAAAACAGTTTCTTAATTTCAAGTTACATGTTCTTTAAGCAAAAAAAAAAACTCCAAAAAAAACCCCACCAACAAAAACCAAAGGGGAGAAAAATGATACAATACTTAGCTGTATGCAATTAGATTAGGTCTCAAAAATTTGAGAACCTTTGAGCATGCCTATTCCCCTGTTCCTTTCAAGTTTTATGCTATGAAATATTTTCTGATAACAGGCCTCATTTCTGCATCAGCTCCACACCAGTAAGGTTTTAATACTCAGCGTGTGATGAGAGATGAAACCAAGTGTGAACAACTTTCGGGTCCCATGAGTAGGCTGACTGTTGAAGCTGTCAGGTTCAATTGCATCATTCCACATTATTCAATGCCCCAAACTGCTCCCTAATTGTTAGGGGCTTAACATATTCAAAACCATTGTTTAGGCTAATGTTGAAATGTCTACAGTTGAGTTTCCATAAAGAAAGGGGAGGGATTTAATTGTAGTTAAACCATTACTGAACTCACCTCCTTTCATGATAGGACAACATGGATGGCCGGAACAACCAATTCCAAGACGGCTTCTTAATCAGTTTATATCCAGTCAACATCCTATTTCCTCTCTGCTTTAAAAATAGTCATGGCTGTATTGTAGCTTTGCGTTATATCATGGTGATGCTTTACAATTAGTGACAGTTCACCTAATTGCCTACTTCACTCAACATATATTTGTCAGCAATAATTTCAAAGATTCTTTTTATTTCTTGTTTAAAATAAAAACATTGCTCCTGTACTGTCTATACCCCTTAAAGTATGAGTACCAGATTAATGTGGTTGGGGTCATACCATTCACCAACCATACCAGGTTCTTCATCACAGCACAATGAAGTTAATGCACATGAATTTAAAGCTAAATTTTCAGCGAGCAATCCTGCTACTCTTCTGAGAAGACATTACTAATGCTTTCCATACAATTGCCTATTTTCATGACATATGGAAGGAAACTCGAGCACTAGGCCAACTGCTTGCTTTAGAAGTTATTTTAAGCTGATGTATTTTGGTCAATGGCAAGCAACATTTATCTGAACAATGTACTACTGAAAATATCAAAATTAAAACCTGCATTGCAATTAAATGAAAACATATTAATGCCATGTACATAATTATAATTTAAAAATTGATAACGTATACAAATTAATTGCTTTACTTGAGAAGTGAGAAGACATGCCTATCAAGTCATAGCAGCAAAAGTAATCTGGCCTTATGTTTCCTACCTTAACTTGGAAACTGAAGAAAAGTTCTTTTTTATCCCTAGAATTTTTATGGCCAGTTATGGTATGGAGAGCATGTAACTGCTGTTTTTTCTTGGTTTCCTTGCTGTTTCTTTCAATGCAATGGGAAGAATGTGTGAATGCTTCCTTTTATTGTCTCTACTTCTGATACCGTCTTAAACTTCATTTAGGAGACATTGGGGGACCACGGCTACACATCACCACTTGCCTTCTCTGAAATCTGTTATTCATCTGGGATGGCAACGCACCTCACAGAAGGGTGGTCAGTCTGCAGTAAACTGCAGAAATGCAAACAAATTTCTAGGAAGCCTAAGTTTTGCCACATCAACAGCTTTTCATGCACCACAACGCTTTGATATTTTCACCACAAACATGGAATTTGTTTATAAATCTTATCTAGACCTTGTTTCCAATTAAAAAAAATATCCAAATTCCTGTTTATTTCCCTATATGCCAAGAAATACAGATGGAGTCAAGGACGGAATTGAGGACAACACAGAAATTCCTTAATAAGAAACTGTTTCCACATTTCTTCTGAAAACCATCATATGACTTTTCAAAACAACTAACACAACACAAAATAACATTAAAATGCAGCATGATAAACACTACATTTTAACTAAACCGATACTTGCATTTACATCTTTTTAATTTATATTTTGGCTTTCATAGTTGTAAGTTGAACATAATCGATTTTCAAGCAAACTATATCGACTTCTTCACTAAAACAGCTTCCAGCACTATTGATGACTGAAAGCAGAAGGTGTACTTTTTACAGGTAACCCCACCTCACCTGCTATCACACATACATCACCCAAACATCCACTGTGGTCTTTTACTCACTCATTCTATGAAAGCAATACTGGGATTGAAAAGATAACCCTTCCCATATGCGCCACCATTACCATCCAAGCACTTTGAAGTCCTTAAAGTTTGGGTTTGGTTTGCTTGAAACAGATAATCAAGGTGCAAATTTACAATCAGTGCTGTCATTAATTGGGTAAAATAAAGGAATTAACTGAAAAGCTTAATGAGGAGGCTGGAAAACTTAAAATGAAATCAGAAAAAAACATTCATAATATCTTAAAAGACAAAAGCAACTTTTCAATCAAGACAAGCATTAATTACAAATTTACAAATTATTGTAATTAAAATCTGTCAGGAAAACTGTACACATGACATGCAAAATCATCTGATGGGTACATTATTCATATCATTAGTACTTTTTATGTTAGTAGTAAAAATAAATACTTTGAACTTCTAGCTGTAATGAAGACACCTGCTTACAAATAAGCAAATAAGCAAATAGTGTCCTTAAGAATCAATTGTTTTGAGTGAATGTACAAATAAATCCTTCCATTAAATGAAACCATCTAACCTTCAAACAGCAGTACTCAAATATTTTTCAAGAAGTGCATGAATGAATGCAACTGGGAAACACAGTGGGATTTGAAAGGCAAAATGAAAAATTAATGGCACACCTACAGAAACTAATTTATACCTCTGCCCAGTGTACAACAAGGGCACATCAAGTCATTAAAAACCACATGGGTAGAAGGCCTATCTTCCAATCATGTACAAAAGCTATAACCCCAACTGTACTACCAGTTTACTCATCTCTTCCATGCTAAGCTGAACATTATATAAAATTTGAACCAATTAAAATCTATTTATTTATAAATTAGACAGTTGCATAAAAACTTAGCAGATTGCTACCTCATTAAGAGGGTTGGTTTGTTGCATGTTTGTTTTGTTTTTTAAAAAAGGAGGCTTTACGGAGATAAGACTCTGTGATTTCTCCACCTCCCCCACAAACCTAACTGAAACCAGAGCTATCATTTCAACACAAATCCCTTTCACCTCAAGTTTGTTCCTCCATCCTTTCCATCTACCTCTATCTTCATAGCACTTAACCTGTATGTGCTCTACATAGACAATGAAAGCAGTATCTTACCCAAGAGTCTGTTTTCCTTAAGAACATTAACCACTATATCAGGAATCACAATTACGCTCTCATATTGACTAGCAGAAAGAATGACTTGATTAGGAAACAAACACAGTATACCCATATAGCAATTTATTTTCTTCACATGAGTATTCTAAAGAAAGCCAGACACTTTAATACAGCAAACAATGGATCTGAAAGAACAGTAACTACTTTCAAGAGCATCTATAATTTCAAAAATAGTAATAATAATCAGCCACTTATTCAAAAACACAGACATACTAACTTTCTAAATGAAGCCCAAAAGTCTTTACTATCTAAGTCATCAAACAAACACCTGCCATAGCAGAATTACTGCTGTGTAAAAATGCTTGCAAGATTCTCGACATTTTATACAAGGCCCATAAAGACACTGCCCCAGCAACAAACTTTGCAGCTTGTAACAAAGCATATACCATGTAAACTTGAAATCTTTTACAAACCTGAACATTTGTTTTCATCTCAATATTTTTATTTATTCTTTCCATTGCATACAGACTAGAAAATTTTACGTTTTTCACATTCAACACCATTACTATTGTCTCAGGCAGCTAAATTGAAGTAGTGCTACACTCAGTTCAACGAAGAGGTCAATGTGCCTCAGTTGCCTGGAGACTGATGGTTGCTACAGCAGCACCAGATAAGCCAAGCTAAATAAGCTTCAGCTTGAAGGCAGAAAACATTTATTGCTAGACCGAAACATTGATGCAGTTGTCTCAGCATGCAGCACTGTGCAAAATCATGTAACTGCCTTTCAGACTACCTGTATGTTGCACTAAGTCTATGCAAAGACAATCTTACTGAAGCTAGAGGAAAATACAAAAAGTAAAGATTTTAATTGGGCTAAATACTAGATTACTTGCAACTATGATTCCTTTGTTCTTCTAGTTGAGTCACATGTTAGAAGGAATTTTCCCTCTGGCTGTAAATTCTTCCTCCTTGCTTCTCTCTTCCACCCCCACCCAAAAATCCTCAGTTAGATCAAATGAGAAGAAAATTAGATTTTTACCTGTTTTGCCTAGAAGTAAAAAATAATTAAACCGGCTTTTAAGTGACAAACAAGAAAATTTAGGTGGAGAAGCCTTTACTAGCCTGGTTCTTTCACATTTTTAATTTTGCAAGACTTACATTTAAGTGGCTGTGACACGAATATGGTTTGGTGGCTTTGGAAGGAAAGTCACTATTTTGCACTGACATCTTGCACCACAAAACCAAACCCCTCTGTCTACTACATACTGAGGGATGCATTTAGCACACTTTCTAAATCTATCAGCACTGGCAATTTCCTGTGACAATGAGTCCCAAGGATGAGCAACATGCTCTATTAAGAATTATTTCTTTTTGTTCTGGATGTGCTGGCTTTTCATTTTATATCTCTTTCTTAAGTTATAAGGAGAACAGAGTAATTTCAGCATCCAACAGTCTGTGATCCATGTTCATATTTTACCTTTGTCCCAGTAGGTAGGAACCCCTTTTGAGCTATCTTACCATCAGGAGGTGTTTTGATAGTCACATAAAATACGTTAATTGGTTTTCATGTATCCACTATTTCTATTGATTAGATAATTCTAGTACTGCAGTAAGGATTTGATTTCCCTGTTCTGGAAGGATGCTGCTTAAACCATGCAATATCATGATCTCCGATGGTTTTTTATTCGCTTTTTAATTACCACACATATTTAAGGTCATACAAATCATCCTTAGAAAGACACATCCAGAAAATACAACCAAACTGACCACAAACTCAACTACAAATCATACTGTTTATCTGCAGGAAAGATCATTTAATTCTAGATTACATCGAGTTAATTAGTATCAGCAAAAGGAAAAGACTGGTATGACCTCATGGCATGATTACCAGAGGAAGCATATTTTGGAGAAATTTCGCAATGTACTAACATACTGTGGTAAGTGCTGTCTATGCTTTACATAAATGACCGGTCTAAAGCATGAGAGTTTTCTCCACAAGGCACCCACCCGGTACTAGCTTTGCAGATAAGCAGTAGAAATCTATGCTATCTGCACTCTGGACTTCATAAGAGCTATTCTGGCATTTAACATCTCAACTATTTCCATAGTAAGAAACAGACTTCAGGAAGTGACCTGAAAAAATGTTAAAAGAGCAAAAGGGTCTTCCTAAGTTACGGAAATATCTCTGATTACATGTCTAATGTAATTTACCATAATTAGGATAAGTTACTTTACATTGCAAGAAAGGATTATTGCTTACACAAGTTGTTGGTATCATTTCCAAGTCTCTAGTTTTAAGTCTTAAAATGCCCCAATCTAAAGGTAATGTAAATTCTAAATTCTTCAGATATCTAAATTCATTCAGATATGATGTGTACCTTGGGGAGCATAGCAGGAAGCTCACTTATGAAGCCAACCATCCAGTAGTGCGGGTTACTTAAAGTCTGAGAGTGTCACATAGGAATGTCCTAGAACTGAGAGCAATTTGTCTTTTTTGTATGTATTCACTGTACACCCCGAAGAGAAGTGCATTAAACACTGACAGCTAATAAACCTGACATTTTCTACAGTACCCATAGAGAGAATGGTACAGAAAATTCCCTTAAATGGACTTATACTTTTGCCAGCCCCCAAAAATTCAGATGCTTAACCTGAAACTCTCCTTTCCTTACGTTTAATTTGATCTGAATAGGTAAATAAAAGGAAAAAAGGCAGAAAACAGAGTATGTTTCTCTGAGCAAAACAGGAGTATCTTGCTTGCCCTTGCTGAATTTGAGAATGAGAGATCCGTACTTTGAGGTTACAACTGCAAACTCAGCAGCAGCATCAATCAAATATGTGTGTTTATACTGTCCTATGAAAATGTTCAAGTCACCCTAATAAAGACTTGCAAAAAACCCTCTTAATTTGAATTTTCAGCAAAGATCATTCGTTGGAGGTAGACTCTCAAATTCCTCATAATTACAATCCTGTTTTGGAAGGTATAAAATAAGATTGCTCCCAAAAGTGTTCCGAACTTCTCTGCTGAGAGGGACAAGAACCAAGAACAGAATTCCTTTTTCCTGTATTTTCACTTATTTTCCCGTGGATGATAGAATAGAAAAAAAAGAGAACGTTTCCCTTCATAGCACACAAAATGATACGCAAACTTAAACTATGACAAGGAAAAAAAACCACTAAAACAGAAAGCCAAAAGTAGCGTAAACTAGTGATACGGAGAAAGAACAGGGGACTAGAAAGATACAAATTTAGGGACTAGACTGATTAAGAAAGTGAGAAAATCACCACCACAGAAGAGAAGTGTCTGAAACACCAGGTGGCCTACATTCAGAATCTGAAAAGGCCTCAAGATTCCCGAGCTTTCACATTCCTATACTGCTAACAAATAACTCCAAAACTACTGGAAAAATAAGCCTTATCTCCCTCTAAAAGCTGGATGAAAGGAGGATAGCCACCACTGTATGAATGCTGAAGAAAACCTTGCTGGTTTTCTACTGCTCCTAAGGGGCGTAAAGCCAAACAAACTTCAGAAGGGATAATGGAAGCGATAAAAGCAAACTTACTTCACTTCAAATGGCAACTGAGTAGCAGCACCTACATTCCCAATTATCACATCTCCACCATGGAGGCAGTAGTTCCTTACCCTATGTTGAAGCGGACCTATCATGCCATCACAAATAAATCCTGGACTAAAAAGAGTAACAAACAGCAACTATTCAGTTTCTCTGTCTCTGTGCAAGCCATAAGGACTGCTGTTACAGATACTTCTTGTCCTTTTCCTTCTCTTTGTTAGCTGCTTCTGAGGCAAAGGAAGCACAGCAAATGAAGTAAGAGATGGGAACTTCGGAAGGAAATAAAACAGAAGCTGCAGAAGAAGAAAAACAGCTTAAAGAAGAAAGAGGAATCTACCGGCAAAAACCATTTTTCTCCCTGTCCTACAAAATAATCTTTTGGACTGTATCTGTAAAACAGGTTAGTGACAAGTATGTGCAATATTGCTTGAAACTGCCTCGCAGATGTGCTTATTGGAGTCACTAAGAGCACAGACACCATCGCATGGGAGAAGAAAAAAAAAATTATCTACAAAGTCACAGTTTGAGCATATTAAATTTCCAGAATAAGAATAAATCCTGAAAAACTTTGAATAAACTGAGATTACAACATTGTAAAGACTTTGTATTACTGAATCACACAATATCAGCACCAAAGAGTCAGTGAGCTACAAACATTTAAAATAAAATGCTGTATGTCTTAAAAAAACCAAAACACTACATACCATTTCTACTCCCACTAAAAATACTATTGAAATGAGATTACGGGATACTTAAATGCATTTTTTTACTAAAAGCAATATAGTCTTAGAGATGGCTCTAATAATAAATGACTGGAAGAAAACCCAGTCAAAAACCCTCACTCCCATTTCTGCAGTCTCATCCTGTATTTGGAACAGAGACCCATAAAACAAATGGCCACAGTGCACTACTAGGTAATTTCACTCATTTAAATCATCAACAAGAACAGACAGCTCAAGCAATTTCAATCTCAAGCACCAAACATTTCATTATAAAATGTTAAATATATAAAGTCAAAATTTAAAAAAAAAAATTAATCTAACAACCATTTCCTGATGAGCAGAAAACACATCCAAAACAACACAACAGGCTGACAAACATTTTTGCTGTAATTATGAAACATAACTAAATCTTTGAGATAAAAACTGAGCATAGACCTCAGAGTGGTACTACTTGTGACTTGGCTTAACAAAAATCCAAATGCAAAAAAGTGATTTTTTTTCTCCACAACAGAGCACACATTGATACTCATGCAAAAGTTGAAGACAGGCTTCTGAGAGAAAAGACAGTAGCATGGGATACAGTAATTAGCTGTAAGATGCAAAACCGGTGGTACCAACAAACATCAAGGAGCAAATGTCTGTGTTGGTTCTACGTTCTCTCCTGTATCCCTTTTCTTCCTGTATCCGTGCAATTGTTAAATGTACTGTTATGCTAATAAAGCCTCACTGAATTAGGCAGTGTGACCTACCTGAGTCTATGCACAAGACATACAAAAAAGAGGAAGAGGATGCAAAAAAAAATCTGCAATTCCAACAAGTCACATTTTTAGTAAATCACTGATTCCCACCTGGTGAGGAACACCAGCATTTAAATTCAGTTATGTCACAGCATGGAACACAAGCTAATAATCTCTTCTGGATTTATTAGATTGGAATAAAAATAATGAGTGGCATGAGAGAGAAGAAAATGAGACGCAAAAGAAAAGGTGATTACGGCAAGGCCCATACTGTGCTTTTGTCTTAAAAACCAAACAAATAAAAACCACAGTATGGGAACTATCATAACAGACAATAGAATGAAATAATCAAAATCCAGAATTTTAAAGTTGTTGGAGTTTTTTTAAGCTTTAAAATCAGCGTTGTTTAGTTGTTGAAGGAAAAAGCAGCACTTGGGGGTTTTATATGGGCATAGCAGTTATTAAAAAATAACAAAAAAGCACAGTAGTATTACCTCATTTTCTCACTTTAGGGCAGTTGCCATCAATTGCTTCCAAGTTTTTTTAATACTAAGAACAAAATCTGCTGTATTAGATGTCTACCATAATCTCCTAAGCAAAACAGTCAAGTCAATTTTGAGACTACCTCTATGGAAGTATTTTTGTTTTCCAAGATTTTCTCTTTAGAATTTCTTAACACCCTTGCTTTAAAAAGAAAGGATGCAAAAAATCCATCCAAAAATGACAAATTCATGATGTTCCCAAAGTTGTAATTCTATCTCCCAATAAAGATCTAAGAAAACTTAACAGCTGAAATCTCAGAGGAGTGCACCTTAGCAGCACACCTTTGAGGCTATTCCAATTTTTAGTACTATTCCAACTGCATGCCTGCCATCCTGAGCAACCATCTGAGCAACCAAGGTTTGGTCACACTTGCTCTCTTCACTAATAGTTTAAATAAAATCTGCTTTTTTAAATCTTATTTTTTATCTGCTATAGAGGCACAAGGTTACCTTAACTTACAACCACTGTATGTTCACCAAGAATCTTGGCTGATTTAATTAGAATACTACACAAAAAATATACTAGCACAACATTATTTGAAGACTTTCAAGAGGTGGGTGAACACTGAGAATATATCCACAAGAGCTCAGCACTCTGATGAAACTTCGTAGAACCAAGTAAACCCTAACACCTAAAGTGTAATCACTCATTTATGATAACTGCATGGAAAAGGTAGAATAGGCTCTCTTGACTGAGTCTCTTCAAACACTAGTAAGGATCTGATGAACTGAAAAAGACCCCAGAGGCCAGGAAGACAAAGGCACATTACAGGTGGTCGTTATGAATTAGTGTGAATCAAAGACACTTCCAACAGGAAGACCTGCTTGGTATTTTCAAATCCTGAAAGTTGGGAAAAAGCATCAATGGTGCTGGTGCAATGACAGAAGTAGCACCAATCCTAAACCACAACCAGGACACGAAAAGTACTTAGTATTTTAAAATTCATAATAGATATCTATCTTCTTTCTCCTCCATGCTACAAAGTACTATGCAACTCATTTTCCCCATTGAATGAGTACCTTAAAAGCCAAACGACTGTTCACCTCTTGCCACTACAGCTGCTTTGTAGGAACTTTCTCTCAAAACTGGTAAACTACCAAGGTTAAAAAAAAACAACAAACAAACAAAACAAAAGAACCAAACCACCACAAAACAAAAAAACCCCAAACAAACAAAAAACCCAAAACCAATCCAAAAAAACAAAACAAAATAAAAAGAACAAACACCAAACCAGAAAGGTGGCAGTAACCTGTTGGATGTTACTGGATGTCAAACAAAAAGGAAAAGCGCCAGTCTAACTGCAAATGGAGAAGACAGGAATACAGAAGGGAAAAAAGATTGGGACAGTAAATACAGGTGCCTTGGTTGTAGAGCATCACTTAAGAGACATGTCATGCTACACAGCTTATCTGAGGTATGATGTTTGGTCAAATATCAGTGCCTGTATAACAGTTCAGATGTCGGAAGGGCCGTGTTCAAATTTATGTTTTGACACCATTGATATAAGAAAAATCAAAGACTATGCCTTTACCAATTTCCTACTGGCAGGCACTAGTTACCCTAGTGTAGTTGTAGAGTCACCAAAGCAGCATAAGACTACATTAATTGTCTGTGCAAACACAGACAGCCCTATTGAGGCTGTTAACCAGAAATTCTCACCATTGGAATCTCCCTTTATAGTTCAGAATCAAAAGACTCTATAAATGGTTGTACCACTGAGTGAGATCCTGACAAGTAAATCTGTGACCACTTGAAAACAGGTACTCAGGTAAGATATGCAACTCCAGAGATGGGTGATGGAGGAAGACACAACAAAAACACAAACATGACACATCTCCCCAAAAACAGAGACAAAGGAAGAATAGGAATTTTAAGTACTTAACCTATGGAGGGCTCTCTAATCCATCTACACGCTAAGAGAAAGTGCATCTCCTAGGGTATACATCAGCTTTTTGTAACAATATGAAGAAAAAAATCCTGTGATATTTCTATTCCTGCCTGCTAAATAGGGGCTCTGTCCCATTGCCTACTGAATCCGTTTGTCCTCTGACAGCGTTTAACAAACAGAAGTGACGGTGCACAATTCTTGCTTACTCAATTTTTCCACGTCAATTGTGATTTTAAACACCTTTGTCTTGTCTCTTCTTGGTGTCTCTTTTTCAGTCCAAGAGTCCTACTCTATTTACACATTCCTTATAAAAGTTCTGTTCCTTGCCACTGTTCGCTACCTGAACAGTGAAACTATCTGTTTTGAATAGAAACTGCCTTTTCCTTTTAAACAGCAACTTCATTTACCCCCTTACCACTTTGTCAACACAGGCTGGTGAGGTCTTTCAGCAGTTTGTGACAGCTCATCTTCAGAATAGCTCATTCCATAACCAGCAAACATAGCTTCTCCTCCTCCTTTTCCTAGATCACTTATTAGTATGTTGAGCTGTACAAAAGGCCACAAGGCTGAATTTTCCAAGGCTGTCATGGTAAACCTCTCCACTGTGAAAACTGAGCATCTACTTGTGTGGGTATTTTTAAATCTTTTAATCTATTACCAAACTATGACACTACCTCTCCCCTTATCTCCACACCAAAAAAAAAAAACAAAACCCTCTCCTTACAGAAGCTACATTGTCTTTTCACCAAAGCATCACATTTTTAATTAATTTCTTTAAAATATTTTATAGCATTTTGTGCAACACAGATGTCACGCAATTTTGGGTGGAACTGGCCAACAGATTCTAAAGTTACAAGACTGAAGTTACACTGACTGGCATAAAGCAATTCTTATTTCTTTAGGAAACCAGTCCAAACATATTATGTAAAAATATGAACTGCCACCTATAACCACAGAGTGTTATTTGATATTGAAATGTATTCTATGTTGGCCTGCACATAGTATTTCTGCTATATATACGTACTATACAGACATGCATGTTCCACACACACACACAAGTATGTACATATAAAGCCTGATTTTAATTCTTCAGGTTTATGTCCACTATCTTCAATCACTGTACACTCTATAAATTAAAAATTGATTGCTTATATGCACACACAAAAAAGATATATTTGATACATTAATCGTAAAACAGATTCCCATCAGAAAATGATGAATACAAGAAACACAAAGCATAAAACCCACCATGTCCAGGACAGTATGCCTTCGTACTTGCACTCTAATCATGGTGGCTTTCTACAGCTATAACTTCATACTCTCTTCTTGCCTTGACAAATGAAATCTTACCTAACTTAAATTCATACCAAGTACTACCACAAAGATATATTTTCTGGTTCATTATTTCAACTATGTCACCCTTCCACACTCCCCCAATGCCTCCCTTATCCCTTCACCATCAAACAGGAACTATATGTCTTAAATTGTGTGACCTTTCAAATACAAAACTATAGCACATATGTCAACTTTCATTTGCTATCAAGATGTCAGCCTTGGTCACCTCTGCCAGGGCTAGCCTTCATGATCCATTCATCAAATTTTCCAAATAAACCTCTATTCTTTAACTAATACCAGCATTTTGGCATGAAACGTGCAAAACTGTTTTCCTCTCTTAAATCCTTTCTTACAACATTGTTCTGACAACAGACGTTAGTTAGAGCACTGATGAATTGTAACTGGCATTTATGCTAGCCATAACATAGTCACTATTACTACACACTTCCACAGAGCATTTTTTAAAATCTATGTGCTCTACAAAGATGGGACTATGTAATCATATGGGGAACTTCTAGACACTGGAACATTTTCATAACAAACACAATGTTTATCAACCTATTTTCCAAACAAATTATTGTTTCTTTTAACATCAAAAACAAGTAAGTCAATAATATGGTTTGCTATCTTAAACTCTCGTGATAGTTTACCTGAGTTGCAGCAACAACAGTAGTTACAGAAGGCGCAGTTGAAGGTGATAGAGCTCCCACTTGCTGCAAGTGGCCTGAAGCCTGCTGAGGTAAATGAGAACTGGAAACGGGAGTGCTAGATCCTGAGCCAGATACTGCATTTGGAAATGATACTGCTACATCATTGCTGCTAAAAATACCTGAAAAAAATTACAAAAACAATTACATGCATCTCTCTCTCTCTCCCCCTCCCTCTATTTTCTAGTAACCATGTAAATATGCAGTAGAAAATCAATCAAGACAAACAAGATCACTTAATACATAATGCAGAAAGCTCTGTATTGAAATTCTAACCATGCTGATTGATAAGAATGCTCTCGTCATTTGACATTCTACAGTTCAGGGAACACAGATTGATTCAGTTCTAAGGTTTTGTAAAACATGTGTGATAAATCAAATATTTATGTGCATTACAAACTGCTCAAATATTAACAGTAGCAGGAATTTTGGCTAAAATGCCTGCCTTCAACTGAGTCTGCTGTCAGAGTTTGTTCTTTCAATGAATTACTGTAAAATTAAGTAGATAAAGAACGATATATAAATATGTAACTGAACATACACAATACAAATGGAAAAATACTTTTTAACTTTAAAGTAAAATGTTTCCAAACAACATATATTTATTCAAAACTGTAATTTTGGCAATTAAGTATTGCTTGTGTATTTTCAGAAAAATATTGACAGCAAGTCTGAGGACAAGGTACTCAGATTTGCTGGTAGAACTGGTGGCATTTCGTTTATTCACAAACTAAAACTCCATCCGTGATCTACAAATGCTTGACTAACATTTCTGCTAGAACAGCCAACAAGTAAATGACTAAACATGTTAACACTAGTCAGATTTGTACATTAGCAATTTAAATAGGAAGAGTTCATACCCCTCTGTGAAGCCATTACTTCTGTTGATCTACATGCAGGGTAAAGTTCATTATATAGGTTGGGGAAAAATCCCTACTGACCAGAAGCCCAGGACAAGAAGTAGTACCTGTCTATGAAACCGTTAGGCTCCACGTGCATTAGATAAGTGAGCTGTCAGCTGGCCAAGGAATATCAAGCATGGTAGCACTGAACTGCAGTTAGAGGAAGAGTGCCACAGGGAGTAAACAGAAGTAGAATGAACATGGTTAGATCAAAAAAAGCAACAGAACTGAAATGCCAGTTAGAAGGCAAAGGGTGGAGCTAGTTTGTCACTCATACAAATAATGATTTGAAGAAGGCAGTGACAATAAGAAGATACGCAATGTTAAAACACCACTCGCCACCCAGCAATCCCTCTGAGCACAGGCAGTGAAGGGAGACTATCATCATCCAAACCCATACATAATATGCAAACACTGATGCATCTTAAATTCCCTGCCTCTATTAACTGTCAAGAAAAGTGGAAGAGAAAACCAGCCAGACCCAGTAGAGAAAGAAGATATGGAAAAACAGCTGAAGACACATTCCAACAACACCTTTTTTTCCTGCCTAACTGATGTTAGTGAATTCTTGTCATCTTCTCCCCAGTCTCTTCATCACAGAACAACTCCATACCTGCTCTGCCTTTCTACTGACCCTCACATCTTTTTCCATTTAGTACACCTTCCTTGGTCACCTTTCCCTCCCTTTCCCTTTTTTTTTGGTCACCATCCCAAAAATCTACAGTTATAGCATTAGCATCAGTTAAGATCTTTTAAGTGTTCACTTTGTTATAACCTTTCTCCAATTACATCTGCCTCATCTACCTATAAATTCTATGGATCCTGTTCTAGATTTGTCTTTATACACTAGCAAAATGAACATGATTAACAAACAGCCTTGCTACTGAGTCTACTCTTAAAAGTGATACAACCACAAAAACTGAAATATAACCCAGGTCCTCTAGCAATTTTTATTTTTTTTTCCATCTGCTTTCAATCAAAGATTCCAAATTAATTAAAAGGATGAGATTTTTAACCCTCTGCATTTTAAATGCATTAAAACAATTAAATATACAAAAATTCTTGAAAAATATTAGATTCTCCGGCAATTATCTGGAACTGTGAATTTTAATAGTAATTAAATATCAGAACAATTATGATTAAATCGTAAGAACTCATCAGCACAAATGCTATCACTCTCATAAAATGTCAATGATAACAAAGGAGAAAACAAATCTTTTTGTGACAGTCGAAAGTAAAGTAGTAAGACAAAAGATATTTTGCCAGAAAGGTAAAACAACTGCAAATTTTTAAAGCTATTGTAGATTTTTTTTCCTTAATTTCTCAAAATCTTACATATTTAATAACTGCAGAGCTTCTGCTGTTTCTATTTTAATTATAAGGTTTATTCTTCCTCCTAGAAATAAAATTCTGGAATACAACAGATAGTTGTAAAATTGAGGGTGCAAAACTATTTCAAAAGAAATACAAGCAGCAAACTAGTTTGCCAATGGAATGAGGTAAGCTATTACTTGCTGTTAGCAGTAGTAGTTCTAGAAACACTTGCTCTTTGTTGCTGTTGCAAATACAGGACAAATATGACCTATCTGCACACTTTGTTTGGGCTAAGTATTTCTATTAAGCAATACCTTACTTAATACATGAAGTACAAGCACCTTCTGGAACTAGTCATACAACCAAGATATTACTCCATACAAGCATTCAAAGAAAGAGCTGTATGCTGAACATACAAATAAATGCTGGACTTTACACCATTAAAAAAATAAATAAAAAGTATACAAACCCCAAACCTGTATAAAACCTACGTGCATATCATAATAGAAAGCCAAGAAAGTACATATTTAAAATGTCTCAAACGTATCAACTTGTCCTTTTGGGGCTGGGGGAGAGATAAATCACTTTCTGGATCAGGAAGGCACAATAATGAAAGCCTGAACAAATCACTATAAACCACATTAATGTTTAAAACAAACAAACTGCCTTCAAGTCCTTCCCATATTACCGAAAAGCCAAATAGCTATAGCTTGTGATGAACAGCACTGTGTAATTTGCCAGAGGCATAAACTGCATGGTTAAATACAATCTTCAGCATTTTAAACAGAACACATTTCTCCAACCACAGGAGGAAATGGACATGTAACACTGCTCAGGTAAAGTCTGACTGTGCTTAACACCATTAACATCTACAGAACATGGTTTCAGGTTTTGACAGATAAAATGCACATATAGTCTGCATTGTATCTCTGGACAACACATAACTGCCTGCTTAGCACAGGAGGGAAGTACTACAGAGCAGGGAACACATCAGATAATGCAGATTAGAAAAAACTGTATTGTTTTTGCTGACAATCAATGACAAAGCAGAAAGTAGAGGAAATTAAAAAAAAAACTTCAGGAAAAGTGCAGTCCAAAATAGCCTCAAGTCAGAACTAGCTGTGCAACCATAAACACCAATTGGCATACAGAACAATTTTAGTGATCTCAAAACTAAGCAGTTCCATGAGCAGAAGAATTAAATTCTGGTCTTCAACAGTGTTGCATCTCACAGATGACATCAATATACTAAGCTTTCCCAGCATGATTTCTGTATCTAGCTATGAAATCCTCAGTTCTTTTTATTCTCTAGTACTGCAGCCCCCTTTGTTACTCAGTTCCCTTACTTTCTCATTCTATGCTGTTGATTGCCTAGTTCAGCAAAAGACAAACCCAGGCAGTGGTTTTACTCTTGTAGCCATACGCTACCCAGCCCTACAACAGAAACATATGTATTTTAGACTCCTTCACCAAGTTTGTTTGAAATTGGACAACAGGCTCAAAGCTTACTGCGGGCCAAAATCAAGAGACGTAACATGTAGACTGCTTTCTTAGAAAACTATGAAAATGTTCTCCCTACCATAAAGCTGTATTTTCTAAGTCAGAAACGTGAAAATTGTGCAACTACTGCAAAAAAGAGGAACTTATCTGAGATATCCACCAGAGGTGGCTAAATCTAGCATTTTGCCAAAACTTAGAGAATAAGCAGAATATGGTGAAAGAGGATGTTTTTTAAACATAAGCTTGCAACCCCAAAAAAGTTGCAGAGAACTGCAGAACCTTCTTACTTGGGGGAGGATACAAGGGATGGGGGTGGGGGAAGAGGGACAACAACTGCGAAGGGACTTGTAGTAGAATTCACAGAAAAAAAGTGAAATTTTGAGTTATAAGAACAAGAACTTCTTTACAAAGCCTGATCCTATATACACATTTTCAGCACCTTTACTTCCTTGGTGATCTCAAAAAGTCTCCCCTAAAACCGTGCCAACTCCCTATACAGAGCAAAATGAAAAAGCACCTTTGGATGAAACAGTCCATTAATTAGTAACTAAACATGGGGGGGGGGGGGCCAAAACAAAAAAAAAAAAAAAAAAAAAAAAAAGCAGCTTAGTTACACAGGAAAGAACATGTTCCATTCCAGCAGAATGTTAATAGTGG
This sequence comes from Nestor notabilis, assembly GCF_000696875.1. NCBI lineage: Eukaryota > Metazoa > Chordata > Aves > Psittaciformes > Psittacidae > Nestor > Nestor notabilis. The sequence goes on along the minus strand of NW_009939460.1, from coordinate 71,839 downwards.
AAGTGGAAGAAATATCCCACGATTTGTTATTTTGTAATATGGATGTAGGATAAAGTGAATCTAATGTGAAACACAAGCAAATAAAACCAGGTTATTGTGACACAGCTGCCTAAAAAGAGAATAAAGTTGCGTTTGAAACTGCCAAGCTAGCAATAATATTTCATTTCAATTCATCTGAGACATCAAAACTATAACTTGGATGATAGGGCCAAGCTGTTTCCTTTATGATGAAATCTGAAATCCAAGAATCAAATAATCAAGCTGTTTTCCTGCCGCTGATGAGCAAAGTGGTACAGTTCAATCTCAGATAGGTTTCTGCAAGATTCTGACTTGGGGAAAAATTCACAGTTCTAAAGTGCACAGAAATTATAGTTACTGATCTGCAGCCTGATCACAAGCCAGCATTTTTCTCCCTTTTCTGGGGGTCCTTTTCTGATGGAGGCACAGCAGCCTCTGCCACGGATCAACAGTCAGTGCTCTCCTTTGATGAGGGCATTCTGTGTCCTCTCCAGGAGGCAGAAGGAAAAAAGCTCCAAGACTCCAAGTACCCCAAGAGTACAAACCACTGGGGGTGGAGGGGAGGAGGGAAGATACAAAATACAGGTACACACATTTTCAAAATGGAACTAGTCTAGTTTCATACCTACTGACAGAAGACAGATGGCTGTAATTATTCCCTTTGAAAATATTCTATAGACCAGATTTATAGTCAAAGACCAAAATGCACGACAAAGAACCTTCATACAACTGAGGAATGCAATTCAGCATGGCAATGTTATATGATGAATCAGTGGTCTAAGAACAAGGTTCTATCATCTTCAAAAAAAGCAGAGACCTGAAGTCTGCTATCAAACTCCATTAAAATTAACTCCAAATTCTTGATGGCCTAGCTGGCTAAAGATGTTTAGTCAATCTCTCCTGCCTACTCCCATTCCCATACAGCTACCTACAGTCTTTTAGAAATGTATTCAATAATGGGGCGGGGGTGAAGGACCAGAACTGACCTATGTAGCTACAAAACGGTCTACTCTTCAGCTAGTCCCACCTGCTACAGTGAGCAATGTTATTTTATACTTGATTTCACATTCACTGATGACCACAGATGTCAGCACGGTTACAGAACTCACTCTTCAATAAATTCTGACAGTGAGGAATAATACACATACCGGGTAACTAATACGAAACAACACATGAGTAGCTTAAACCAAGATCAGTCAGTATACAGTCCTCAATTATACTTTTATTTCCACAGGCAGGCTTTTAAATACAAGATTTCAAAACTGCCTAAATCTCTGCCAGAAATGTTACAGCTTCCTGATGCAGAGTGTGCCTGCTCCTAACTTGAATTAATCCAAGCTGTTACAGATCTTACACCACAGCCCTCCACAGCAGAAGAGCTCAAACCCTTATTTTTCACAGCCCAGCCAATGCGAATTTGCTCTCCGAAAGGAGAGATCTGAACATGACACAAGGAGATAGACAAATAGCATACTGGACTAGGAACACAGGGAGAACTGTACCATTTTTCTAAGCCAGCTACCCATCTTTAACAGTAACCAACAGCAGCTGCACAGGGAAAAGCACAAGAAAAGGGCAAACGTAAATACTTTCCTCAGATATTCTCCCAGCCTCTAGAAATCTGTAACGTATGGATTTTGAGCTTGAGGAATGGATCCTGCCCCAGTGAATTTCTTCCAATCTTTTTCTTACCATGTCCCACGGCAAAGTTAAAACTGTGTGGGTTTTTTGTGGGGTTGGGGAGAGGGAATGCAGGGGAGTGAAAGACAGGGATAACACAGGTACAAACCTTTTTTGTTTCCTCCAGATGTTACTTCCCACATTAAAACTTTGAGATGCTTTATAACTGCCTGTTAAAGGTTCACATATATAATTAATTTAGCTTTATTCAGTAAGACACATTCGTTAAGAATTTTACACTAATTCTAGTCTGATTCAGAAGTTCTGAAGTACTTTTCTAGAATAAGAGCAACAAGATAAAGGAGCTCCATGATCATATCCGAGCAACATATGCTCAGAACTACAGGAAAGACTTGCAGTTCAGTGTGTCACAGCACAGAAAGACCTTTGCAAGAAGAAGTAGTTAGACAGATAGAAATGACTGATAGACAAATATCTTCACTTTTATTTAGACGTTCACTTTTGTCATGGTGAGCCAAGACAAACAAGTCTAAGTTACTTTAATATGACATACTGAAACCAAAGTAGTTTTAGGCTCGCTAAATGAGTATTCCTGAGTAGGAGCATGACACTTATGATCTACATTTCTTAATCATTTCCAAGGAGAACTTAATGTGTTTGCATGAGATCTCTGAAAACCTACCATGGTTTCAAACCATTCTGACAGCAAACTATCTCAGTGCTGAAATGGCAAGCCACTGGAAGCATACACATCAGATGTTAACATAATACAGTCTTGCACAGGAGCTGATACTTCAGAAGCTCTCTTTTGGATTCCACTGATCTGAAGTTGGTGTCTTTGAAGGCATACTGCAAGGTGCTTGATTGAGCCAGGGTTCTCAAAAAGTGGGCCATTATAGAGGCTAACAAATAACAACAGCAATTCTGTTGTGATTAGCTATTTCTGGTGGTAGAGAATAGCTGTTGCGCAAACTCCTGAAAGACTCCACATAGTTACCATTAGCAACAACTAAAGCTTTAAAGTGGTATTCTAGAAACTCATGGACAGGTAGTTACACTGAAGGTTGCAATAACTGAAATGTGTTATGAACAATAACACTCCATTATTCAATATTCTGAAAAGAAAAATGTGCATAAAGGAACTATTTCAGGATGACTTTGTAATTTGCCCTTCTCTTGTTCTTCCTTTTTTTAAATTTATATGGTTTAGCCAAGCACTGCTTTCCCTATGCTTTAATACAGGCAGATGCCTTTCTAACACCACCATCAAATATCTGCCCAAGTTGGGCTAAATTAAAAAAATTAACTGATACATGCTCAGTACAGATTCTGTCTAGTTTAGATTATCTTGTTAAAAAACTCATACCATGTATACTAAACTTTGCCTGCATTGATGCGGAGGCCAAGGCTACAGAACTGAGAAGTGTCTTTGGAAATGTGCTGTCTTCTAAAGGCGATCACAGTGCTAGTGGGACTGGCACGACGGATGTCTGTTCTGTGCTACGACTCTCCTCACTGCAACTCACACATTAGCCTAAGATGGAACAAGCGAAAACAGAAACCTGAAAACAGGAACAGCAGTAACAAATAAAACAGAAGACAGAATGAGCAAGAACAGAAGTAGCCACAGAAAGGCTACAGCAAATCATGACAATTTACAGCTAGCTCTAACATAAAATAATGAGATATGTATGTCTGCACCCCCTCCTCCTGCTTTCCAGTGGTACACCCATTAAAATTATGCAGAAGAGATGAGACTTCAAGGTCAAGTCAAGAAAAGTTTGACTGTAAGGTGCAGAGTAAAACTGAGAAGGGCAAAGCACAAAGTTATCACACAGCAAACGGCAGTGAAAACTTCACACCTCTCAACTGCAGTTTTTCTGTTTTGTTCGGTGAGTTGTTTTTTTAACAAGTTTCTTTAAAAAAAACATGAAAAATATAAGAAGTTGACCATAAGACTGAAAAACAGCGCACCAAGCACTAAGTCTCTTACCAGCAAAACTGCAGTCTGCCACTTCTGCCTTGATTTGTCTTGACTCCTTTCTATTAAGACAGGTATCTATATGGAAAGATGCAGCTTGCATGACTCTGTTTTCTAGTCCTTTTTTTAACTGACCCCTTCACTGTGTTCAAGACTACAGATATCATCTTTCCTTCTTTAACACTTTCTCAGCACCAAATTTAACTGACAGGCTTCGACCATCACCTTCATACTAGCGTAACTATCAAATGAACCTCTCTGCTCTGAACCTGTATTTGTCTTCGCTCAAACCAAAACTCACTTTTTTTTTTTCTTTTAGGTATTTTCCTGCTTATGTGCAGCCAACAAACTCAGTGCAATGACAAAACAAGCTTCTGATACACTGTCTCCATCATAACTCTTACAGATGATGTCTCTTACAGTCCTCAGCATTATGAGATTTATAAACTGAATATGTTGTTGGAGTAATGATCTTCCTGCATATAATATTTATCTCAATTTGAATACTTCATTTTCATCCTATATACATGGCAAGATCTTTGCTTGCTGTTCATATTATCCAAATTTCTTCCTACCGTCATTGATTTCACCCATGTATATGCTTCTGCCAAAACAAAGAGTATGCAAAAACCAAAGAAACGAACAAACAAAAAAAAACCACCCTGCAAGACCAACTTTAAAGCTTATTTAGAGAAACATGGGAAGGTAGATAAAACACCAACATCACCCCAAAAACTGGCTAGATTAGATGATAAATCCTGTCCAAACACTCAAACACTATTCTAAAACAAACATGTAGCTAGTATTATGCTGCCCCATAATAATGAGTCATACAAAGCATTAGTATTGCTTTACAAGAAAGCATACAACATTAAGTAGCTACTTTCCTCTAAGTCTTTCTAACTTCTATGCTGGAGTTAGGAACACACAATCAGTTTTTTAAAAAAGTGCAATGTGGAAAGAAGTCATCACAAATGGCATTCCATCAATTTCTATTCTGTACTGTTGTGAACCTATACCTCTTCAACATTAAACAGCAAAAAGGCTCTGCTTATAAAACAGCAGAAACTCACCAAGTCCAAATTCAGCACACTTTGTCAGATACCCTTCAGATGTTTTATTTTTGTTCAGAAAAATGGTGAGCTTGCTTTCCTTCATCTCAAAGCTGGTTCAGAGCACTGTATACCTGGGAGAGTGAGAGGGAAACCCTACATCAAAAGGAAAAAAGCTAAACCTATTTTACTAAAGCAAAGCAAATCTAGAGAAATTTCAATATTTCTCACCACACGCAGACTATGAATATAGAGTTAATGTAATATTAATTTTTAATTATTAAGAGACCCACCACTACAGACAGCTGCCTAAATGATGCCATTCATGGCTCCAACAGCGTGAAAAGCAGAAGTCCTATTAAACCTTAGTGATTCCTAGCTTAAAATGCAAAGAAATTCATCACGCGAAGTTTAAACATTTAAATTCTTTTGCGTACACTGAACTCCAAGTCAATACAATTTGCAATGCATACAGCACTGCTCTTCCAACATACATGTACAGCAAGAAGAAAATCATTCTGTTTTGCTGACACCGATAGATTAAAAAAAAATCCAATTTTTATTAACAGATCACCTGACACCAATTAAATATCACATTGAGAAATAAACTTGATCATCTTCGAAACTAGCCTCATGAGAGCGTTTTATCTGTAAATATTCTCACCTAAATCTTTCAGTAGCTTGTGAATATAGCTATGATTGTTTTCTACAAACGCAAAAAACCTTGAAAAAGTAAACCAATTTCTAATTTAGTAAGATACATTTCATTTCCACTGGCTATGAGTGCATACAGTACTAGGGCTACAAAGCCAATACTGACTACTAAAGGGAAACAGCAATTAGATACATTAAAGATTCAATATTGCTCCCTCTGAAACTGATAGTACTGTTATCAGTGACACAAATGGGCAGCATCAGGCTGTCAGAACAAAGAATGGACCAAACAAGGCTACCTTCACATGCATTACTTGTAGTAATTTAAGTAGTCAGGAAGGCAAGTGGGAGAATGCCTGAGTAGACACCACTATAACACACCTATGAATGGAGCACAGAAGAAGAGCTAGAAGCACTATTCACAAAATTAAAGAAAAGAATCTCAGAACTGGAATAAAACTGTTATCATTTTACTGTGCACATACAAAAAGATCACAAAAAGAGAACTGAGGAACTATTGACCTATCAGGCTCCTGCAGGCAATCTACAAAGTTTTCACTCAAGTACTGAACAATTGACTCACTGCAGACCTGTATTTCACCCAATCCATAGAATATGCAGACCTTCAATCAGGCTTTTCCACAAAAGGCTACCCTTTGTGATAAATGAACCTCTGAAAAAGATTCTAATATAACTTACCATTATGTATGGTATTCATCAACTTCGAGAAAGCTTTTGAGTTAGGAGAAAAAGGGCTTCATGTTAAGATCATGTTTAACAGACGCACAAAAGAATATATGTATAGACAGGGATTTCAGTGAACAATAATATACCTGAATACATCTTTCTTGTATTACAGCTCTGATCATTTACAGTAGCTGAAACTGTAAAATGGATTTATTTCTATCCACTACAATTTTATTTCTTTTATCAGTTTGTTAGCTTTTAAATATTGAGTATAAGAACATTCCAGTATAGGCAAATCACCTGCATTCTAAAGCTACTATTACAAATAAAAAATTCAAATATTTTCCAACAACAGTCTTCCCAACAAAAGACTGATTTTAATTTCATTGTCCAGAACAAATTTAGAAACTTAACCTGAAGCTGCCTTGCTAATTTTAATCACAAGGCATCATTTTTGCTTCACTGACAGATTGAGACTAACTTAAGCAACCAAGTTTAACAGAAAACAGTTGTGCCTCCTGGACTGCAGGGAGCTCAGCCGAAGAACTCAATGTGGAGGGAGAAAGAACGTCTCAACTAGCAGAACACCAGAGGAGACACTCACATGAACTTCCTTTTCTTCAGGGGTTGGGGCTTTTAGAGAATATTGCTCTCTGACCACCAAGTGCCAGAATACACTCATATCCTCTGCTGGGTAGCTGAAATTCTCTGTAACTCAGCCTCCACATCAACACAACACTTTTATGCCCAGTTGCAGAATGATGGCAGTCATGCCCACCTCTTCATTCACACTTAGGATAATGACCTCATGACTACAGAATTACTTTAGTTTCACACTACTGATGAACAAAGCAATCAGCTTAGATGTCTGGTTTGGCAAGATGATCAAATGAATGAATTTGCAGGCAAGAAGAGTATGGCAAACACCTCTGTCATCCTTCCATGGGTGAATTTTCTACCTGCATCATCCTCTAAGGTCTGATTGTAATAAATGTTTGTGTTCCAAGTGGGTGACTGTTTTTTATGCTTTATTATTCTCTTCTTCATTGTCCCCACAACCAGCAGATATTAAAGACTGCTGTCATAAGCCAATAAACAACAAAGACAATTCAAACTTTTATGATTGATACTTGAATATATTACAAAACTAATTCTGAAGTCATTAAAAAAACCCTTGCCCCTTACCTACTGCCTAAACTTGAATAGCTAGTCAAAGGTACTTCCATGGAAAAAAAAAACTTTTCAAGTTTAGAATATTCTAATTAAAACATTACGGACCAAGTCTGCGCTGTAAAAAAAAAATGTAGTAATGTTTTCTAAATTTTGTGGTAGAGGGAAAAACCCCACAATATACAAAATCACGGATGCTTATTGGCAAAAGTAAATTAATCTGATAAAAACAAAACTGATACTTTTAATCAACCTTCTCGGAAGTTTCTCAGACAACTAACAACAATGTACAAAAATACACTTTAAATCACTACTATTACTCTACTAGGCAAAACCACTAAAACACACAGACCATATACCACTGTGACAAATTCTGCCTCGGATGCAGAGGACATGATGCAGCTGCTGTCTGCTGACCTTAAGAGAAGAATCATCTCACCCACAGCTACTCCCCACAGCCTTTATTTTAATTATATCATTTCATTCCAGTTATGCTCAATTTCTGTGCAGAAGAAAATAGGAGCCATTTAGATCCACTAGTGCTTTTGATATTAAGAAAAGTCCCTTTCAAATTTAAGGGACTGTTGGGTAGGTTTGGGGGGGGTCTTGGGGTTGGGGTGCTTTTACCTTTTGGTAAAGGAGCTCAGCCCCAGACTGCCTGAAGCTACACCTTTTGCTTTTGTTACTTTAAAATTGCACCACACAGGAGCTACCATCAACCCAAACCATCACATGCATGGTATTCCCATGCATCTCTCAGAGCTTTCAGAAAGTTTTAAAGCAGAATACACTACATATGCCCCAGTAAAAAATTTACAAGATACACACTTCATAGACAAACAAGTAAGAGATGCAGTTCAAGAGCTGACAAAACAATTCAGTAGACCTAGTCAACGACTCAAGAGCATGCATAAAAACTAAGTGGGAGAAACAAACTGTGGTAGAACCAACAGAATAAATGTGTGAGAAAAAGATTCACGCCTTTGATCCTTAATTTGAAAGTCTCTCTTTTTTTGTAATGTTTAGGATTCCCAGTAGGAAGTAAAAGGCCTGTCATGCAATGATCAAAAAATACAAAGTGTTACTAATTATTAAAAGGGAACAGAGACTAAAACAAAAAGCATAATTATACCACTTTAAAAATTAAGGTTGCACCTGTATTTCAACTACTACTTGCAAAAGGGATATAGTAGCACTAAAAGAGATCGGGAAAGGGTAAGATGGGTATAGTGCGAATGACTAAAAAGTACTAAGATATCTAGGTCTAAACAAAGGTAATGGGATAAATGACAGACGTTTATCAATTATGAATACTGTAAAGATGCTGTGTATTTTCAATTACTATTCTTTTTTTTCCCTCCCAGAGAGTGTCAGAACATGATCAGCAACAGCTGCAAACAAAGCACATCCTTTTACAATGCATAAAGACATGAAACTCACTTCTTGCACTCCTGATGTTGACAGCATAAATGGTTTCAAAAATGATTAGACAAATTTATGGAAGAGACAGATTCCCAGAAGAGATCAACAGCTACAAATACCCAACAGGATGCAAGGAATCCTAGTAAGAATCCGAGTAAGAAAACGGCCCATTTAACCTAACTCCTTTGAAACTAACTGTTCTAACAGAGACCCCATCCAGTTACACAATGAAGCGCCAACACCAGACCAGCCCTCCTCGTGATGGAGCTAATTCTAGACTCCCCCAAAGCCTCAACACAAAACAGAACTGTTCCCCTACCACTATTCCCTTCCACATCCCACAAATCAGAAGAAAGCAGATGAAAAAAGGTGTTTTCTTCTGGAAGAAAAGAAGAGCTACTGTCTGGGTTCCTGGTACAATTGCCTCCATCGTGCCAGGTTTGGTACAAACTGGTACAACTGCCTCTTTCCCAACTTCTTCCTGCACTTGAAGTACCCTTGCAGCCACCTAGTTTTCTCACCCAATGTAAAGCCAAGCTAATTCCAGTGTGCTAAGGTGTCAGGAAAGGTTAGGAAACGGTGAATGGTACTCAAATACACCAAAAAGCTACATGCTGTAGCAGCTGGACTTCACATTCATAGTTTTCCTTTATTTTCCATCTCTGCTGCCTTACACACTTTCCTCTCCGTCTTGGCTGAATCCTTCCTTTCTTTATCTAATCCTGATACTGTAAGCTGCTATTGCTCGCTTTAAAACCTTACAATTACTCTTCCTTAAAATCAATGCTGCTGAGGAAGACATAGCTGCTTCCAGCTCAACCATTTCTATTACTTTCAAAATACCTCAGAACTGACTGTTCATTATCTGTTTTTAAGGGACTTGGTTATGCATACAAGGACTAAAGTTAAATTCTAAGCTTACTACTGCTCCCACGGCAGAAAAAGGCCTAGCAACTTTAGCCCTTGAAAGGACGTTATTTGCTGTAATCAACCATTAAATTCTTCGGATTAGAGCAATTATCCATTACAGTTATCACAGTAGAACACAAAAAAAACCAACCAAACAAAAGCTAAATATATTGACAGCTTATGAGCTGCCATTTCAATTGTTTGGAAGAATGGAGGAATAGGGTATTTTGTTGTTGTGGGGTTGTTTGTGGGGTTTTTTTAAATGTATTTGGAACATCTAGTCATTCTTATAAGGAAATCTTGTTGTAAATGTTCGAAACAAACAATGGGAAACAGATACAAATGCAAGTCAAGTACAAAGGATCTGACAGGATTACTCATGCACAAGCCCCAGACACTTGTTCATATTCTCTTCTCAACTCAGTTTCTAGAGCTATACTGGTCCAAAGACCAGACATGCTCACTCTTTTGGACAAAAAAATCAATTTTTTCAGGTTACTTAGTCTAGTGAGAACCCTCTTCAGAAACTTTTTTACCACTGCATGCAATTACCCCTCATGCAAACATATGCAGCAAGCTAGATCACTGTCAAAATTAAAAGTTTTCTTCATGTTATCCTTATGGCCTTCTCACAAACACCTTGCATATCTACCAGATCTGACACCAAAAAAAAAAGAATTATATTTAAAAACTGAAAAGTATGTTAAGAACAACATGAAGCGATGGGTCTGCATCTAAACTATGTATTAAATCCCGGTTAAAATGGACAACAAATTCGTATTAAATTCAGGATCAGACAGAAAGTAACTTTTCTAACAATATAGTTTGTTTCACTATTTCTTGCATTACCACCACAAAACTCCTAATAAGAAATACTTTGCTAAGTATTTTGACATCACACTTTGTGTGAACAGCATACCTGAAAACCAAGCTCCTTTTTCAGTTATACCTAATACTTCTGAAAGAGAGGTTTATTTGAGTAATCTTCTGGAAATAGAGTGGTGTGCCCCCATGTTGTACAAAGTGACACACACTGCAGTACACCACACCACGATCTATCTAGAGCTTCAGAAAGCTACTGCTCTTAGTCCTATCGCATCCACGCAACCTGTTTAAGAAAGTAAAATAAATTACTTGCGTAAGAAGGAAGCACAAGGAAATGGGGAGTGATAATCAGACACTGATTATATTTGTTTAAAAAGAGCATAGTATACAGATGGTATAGTTGCTATGCTTCGGCACAGGAATCTGTCCACTGTAAGTCTTAATGGATTTGCCCTCGAGCAATATCTTTCAGTTAAAAGCTCAATTATTTTAAGGTAGTGAGTCTTCCTTATACCACTACATTATGTAATTCTATTTACACTTTTTATTTGGAGAACTTCACAGGGGAATCTCAAAAATTATGATAAACAACAACCACTCCAGACAGTTTGTGCATTTGCTTATATAGAAGTTAGTGACCCCGACTGTAATCCTGAAACAACTTTCAGTCAGTTTAACTCCTGGTATTGCAGCTATTCACATCAAATAAATGGAACATTTAAATGCAAAGTACATTTCCTTCTGATTTTAAAAACTTGACTATAGTGGTATCACCTCTGACTGGCAACAATAACAGAAAAAGAATTTTATCATATGAATTGGACAGTCTTCAGAGAGAAACAAATGCTGCAAATATTATCAATACATACGCATTACTTATTTTTCAGCTATATTTGATGTCCCGGAAGACTTGAAAGTCTGTAAGATCTTATAAGTACAATTTTCAAGTAGGGGTAAAAATCGCTACTGCTCCTTTTATAGTCAAGCATCTTCTTTGCCCTCTCCACATACACACTTTTTTATGTTCCCCATGTCACCTTTAACAGATTTTATGGAGTTAAAAGACTGATTGCTATCTCACATTTGACTTACAAAGAATGCCCTACTCTAGCAAATTGACTCCAGATGCTGAAAAATCTTCACGCTCAAAAAGATGTATATTTTAATTTAAAAGTGTAATCTATACACAAAACGATAACAAATGAAAGGGGGTTGGGTGGTAAGTCTAATTTTTAAGAGATCTTGGGAACTAAACAGTTGCAAGTAAGCAAACAACACTTGTATCTCACTTCATTTTCCATGCAGCAATAAAATTTCATTTAAGGAATATTTGTTTATCCTCAGAAAAGGGATACACCTCTAAAATTCTGAAACAAAGACATCTGACAGGATATAAATCATTGTTTCAGAGTGTCTCCTTGTTCCTCTTCTCTGTATTAAATACTAATTCTTAGTTTTATAAACAGAGCTAAAGAACTAACATAATCCAAGCACAAAACTGGAAGTTTCAGTGCGTTTTCTATTTCTTCCTTCTTTTTTTTTTTTTTAAATATAATAATTATAATGCTGCATAATTTTACTCCATGTATCTGCAAAGATAATCAATCCCTGGAAAAGCAGGCTGTTTACTCTGTTCACTATGCGGGCAACAATAATAGCAAAGCTATCAGCTAGTTCTTATCCATACAGTGTCGTTTACCCAGACTACTCAGGCCTAAAATAAATGAGTTTTTATTAGGCATTCAAACCTAACACCACAACTATACAAGGCATTTTGTGGGCTTATAGGTCAAATATAATCTAAAAGCAAACAGTTTACAAAAAGCTCATAGACTTCTTGGAAAACCTTCCCTCACCAAACGAGAGATTTATGCCTAAATTTGAAAAGTAGTTAAGTACATTAACTTAGGTAGACTGTAAGACCCTTCTGTCCCAGTCCATTTCATTCTCTGCCAATATACATACAACTAAAAAAAAAACCCAGTTTATTTATACAGACATTTATGATGTTTCAAAAATATCATATTGAGATGGCAATCATGCAAATAATTCTGTATGGGCAAAAATCTGCAATTTATTTTATTCATTATTAAATTCGTATTTGGGTAGAAAATTCTCAAAGCTTGAATAAAAACAAAATTTCAAACCATTTATAATTAATTACATCTTTTGCTCAGCTGTTTAAAATTACATTTTTCTCCTGAAATGAGTAACTACCAGAATCTTCTTTATGTATCACAAGATCATAATTTAAACATACTATTTGCTGTTTGACTATCAGAGCATAATAAATTAATGATGATATATTTTGAAATGTAACTAGAAATTAATACCCAGAGTCATACTGTAATTTGGGAATCTAGTTCCAAGTATATAGTCTTCAAAATTCCCATTTTAATCTGACAGACACATTCTCATACAACATTTAACTAGTCAGGTAAAATCTCATTTCCACAGCTGCCCAAAATCTCTGATATAGGCAAGCCTAAGCAACTTGACATGCAAACTATACCCTAGTTACGAGAACTCCCTTCCATTCCCCTGGGACATTTTTTCACTTCAGAAAGCCCCACATCTGTTTTCACTCAAAAAAACAGAAAAAAGGAGGGGGTAAAAAAACCCAAAAAACTAATTTTATTTTTTTTTTTTTTTTTTTTTTTTTTTGGAGAAAACGAAAGTTTCTTCTGTTTTACTTTGTTTTAAATCAAGTTTTATTTCAAAGCAATGCTCCAAGAGTTTCCAGACATTCACAGTGGAACTGATTTGTATTTAATGCACAAACCACTGCTTCCCTGGGAAGTCAGGCAGCCTGGAGAATTCAAAGGTGGAAAGGCTGAACATTTCTTGTTTTCACCAGCCCACCTAATTAAGCACTTACTATCAGTCTGCATTTTTCTGTCAACTTTTTTTTTTTACACAGAAAATGGTGTAATTACCAGTATGTAATTACCAATGAAAAATCTTGACCAGGAATATTAATTCTTCCTGTATAATAATTATGATCATCCTTTTAACCATTTTTGTAAATGGAAATATTCTCAAATCAGTTATTTAAGTTTTCAAAGAGCTTAGGACTCTCTGAATAGGACATTCTCAAAATCTTGATTATTGTATGCCTCTTCTCAACTTTCCTATATGCATATTCTAGTGAAAAATTAATCAGAATTAAATATAGTACTTTGCAGGCAGTGATATAACTTTTCTATCCCTTCTTGAAATGAGTATCACAAGGATGACCTTTTTTTCTTAAAGCATCTAAATATGACATAATGTTCAGTTCTCCATCATTATTCAGAAGCTTTTCCTAATTGTTTTCAAAATACATCTCTATTATAAAGTTCATTGTTCAGCTTTGGGGTTGGTTGTTTTGTTGTTTTTTTTTTCAGAACTTAATCAAGGAATTATTACTCATTATATCTGAGTACATTTCTTACACCATACGTTTTTTAAAACTACCATGAACCCTGACAGTGAGCAGCAAAAATTTGATTTCTTAATTTCTTCCCAATCTTTGATAAATGCATAGAACATACTATGTTCCCTACTAATTCCTGTATTTTGAAATGCATTATTTGCCCTGTTACAGTCTATTTCATATACTAAACTGATTCACTATGCTAATTTTCGTTTTAGAAATCAAAAGGGTAATACAGCACAGCATTAGGTTCATAGATAAGAGTCAAACGACGACCTCTGTGAGCATGTGATTTGATTCTTAACTCTAGAAATTTCCACTGCAAATTGAATAAATATGCTCAACTAAATTGCATCTTCTAGAAGATGTAGCACCTTTAAATTTTCAGAACTATTACTGAGATTTGTTCAACTATTACCTTCTCTCACTTGATCACTTTGTTAGGTTAAGAATCATTATAATATCAGTTTTCAGTTCCCTATATGAACCCATATAGATATTATGGGTTTATGAGTATCACAAAATCATGGAATGGTTTGGGTTGGAAGAGACCTTTGGATAAAGATCATCTGGTTGCATGTCCCCTGCATGGGCAGGGACGTTCCACTAGACCAGGTTGCCCAAAGCCCCATCCAATCTGGCCTTAAACACTTACAGGGATGGGGCACCCACAACTTCTCTGGGCAACCTGTTCCATTCCTGCACCTCACAGTAAAGAACTTCATACAGTTGGACAAACTAACTCCATAGCTTTTGTCCAGTAATACGCTTTTTCTAGTCTTGAATCCTTCTCATGGCTCTTTTCTTCTTTACACACACCAGGCAGGAGAACTAGACACAGTATTCAAAGACTAGATGCACTCTGCTGAACATAAAGCTACCTTTCTTATTAGTTTGCTGTTTATGCATTCAAATCCTTTTAAATACAGCTGAACACTGAAAATTCAGACATAACTTATTATTCACATGTATCATTTTTCTTTTCAACCCTTCCTTCCCCAGAAGGCCATCCTTGTTCTGCAAGTACACATCCATCTTCCTTAGACATAATCTTTTACTTTAGCTCCACCAACACAACTCTTGGTTTGTATTGCTTACCAAGAGATCCATTTTACCCTGCCCTCACACCCAGATTTTTCAGGAATTTCAGAATTTTCCAATAAATAGCATATGGTTGATAACTGATGCACAGGAAAATAACATAACCCCAAAGTTAACCCTTTGACTTAATAATTCTCTGATCAAAAATAAACTCAGACTTACCCATTAACTACATTTAAGGCAAAGGTTTGCTAACCCCCTATCATTACAGGTCTTTATTTAAAATGCCATGCTGTATCAAATGAAGTCTAGACTTGTACTATGCCACTGCTTTCTTTAATACAAAAAAAAAAAAAAAGTCCAGTAAGTTATTTTCCATAACTCACAGTAACCACCGGTAATCATTAAATCTCTGTATCTCTTAACATCTATCTTTCTTATATCAGACACATTCTAATTACATACCATTAACTACCTGCCAGTCTCTTACAACTTCACAAGTTTTAAAGACTTACTGAAATTTAACACTGACAGTCTAAAAACATGAAAATAAGAGATATTTATCATCATGCCAATTTATTACTTCTGGCTGTAGCTGCTGCTAACACCTGTTTTACTTTAAAACATTGATGGGGGATCATTTCATGATAATCCCCATTTTCATAAGTTTCTACTACCTCGTGATTTCTTCCCCAATTACCTGATGAATGTCTCCACGCTTTCTACAGCAGCAATCATCAATTTTAACATTTTAATCTTGTATTTCTGTTGAGCCTCAAATATGAAGAATGAAACCCTCTGCACATGAATTTTGCCCTGTGTGTATTCTACACAGTTTGCTTAATCCTAAAAGGTCATTAATATCTATTAACATCAATTTGTTCTTTCTATTCTATCTCCTCTGGAATACAAACTGGCTTTCTAACACAGCAAGACTTCTTTTTCTGCTTTGGCTTCTGGGGCACTTGACAGGTAAATGTAACAGCACAAACTGTTCCAGAGTATTTTTTAATAAACTCTTTCTCCCAATAGCTTTAGTTAGTATGTCAAAGGTTACAGGAGTTTAAACATAACATCATAAAGATTTAACATAAGGTCTGAGGGACTCAGTATCTCAATGAGAATTATTTCAAATTAATCATCTACTTTGAAGCTCAGAGTTCGCTCTCTTACATCATCAGTATGACAAAGAGCTTAACAACTCCTTGCAGAAGAATGTAGAACTTGGCAGAGGCTTCATCACTGCTTGAATGAGAAAAGGACAACAAAATACAAGGACTAAGCCGAAGCATTTAGTAAACTCCTAAATAAAACTGGAACTTGACTGCACAAGACAGTATCAACCCAAAGCGGCCTGTGCTAAAAAAACCAACAAACTGACTGTTTCTTAAATCAGAATTTGAAATATTGATATACAAAAGTACAGTCCTGGGTTTGGATACGTCCCATATTCTGAACACTGTCTAGCATAACCAACCGGTGCATATCAAAGAGAGCTCAAGGGTAGAATACATATGATGTAGAAATACAAATGTAGAAGGACAAACAAAAACGTTGCCTCAGTTGTGACAGAGGAATTCCAAAAGACAGACACACCAAGGGTGCTGAAAGAATGAGCTAACCATTTCGAGACCCAATTTGGAATTTAACCTTCTCCAGTCTTAGGGGGGGAAAAAGAACTGCTTTCTACACCCTTGTAGGGTTTACAGCACTTATAAGTGCATAAAATCAATGATGCAAAAATTAAAATAAAAAATTAAAAAGCAAATGATCCCCTGAAGTCCTTAGCAACTGAAGCTGATACAACACAGTTTGTTGTACACTTGAAATCAAGAACAGAACTGGAAAAGACAGAGAAGCATCTCTATACACTTGAAGCACTGTTTCTTCCAGCAGGAAGAATCCACGCAGAACTTGATGCAACTTTATGTACCATAAAACAGAAAATTCAGTTTCCTTCTGACACAGGATTGCTTTTCATTTTACCCTGCTGCATTATTCCACAAATGCCATAATAAGTATTTTCCCTATTGCTGTGGGACACGAGTTCTCAGAAAGTTCTTCACGCACTGGAGTGTACTCCAAACAAACAGGAGCCACAGCCCGCACAAACTGCTTGACAGGAAAATACAAAATGTATGAAACTTATTTACCATAACTGTACTTTCTTTTTTTTAATTCCCAGCACCTTATTCGTCTCTGCATTACTGCTGAAATAAAGTGCAAGCAAGGTAAAAGAAACATTTGATCTTAGAATCTACTACTAGCAGAGGTAAGCACTGAGACAACATGCTACTCATCTCTTCCAACCTCTGGGTGAAGGGTTTTTCTGTTCTGTAATCACCACTGTTGTGAAAAGAAAAAATATAAAAATCTTCAGCAGAAGGGATCACTGCTTTACAATACTTTGGATTACAAATCTATCTGTAAGTATTATTCCCTAGAAGGATGATGAGAATGAACTTAATACTGAGAATACAACTAGTGTGACTTAAGAAGTTACACAGCTCTATCAAATTGTAGAGTTCACATGAAATCCTTCCCCATTAAAAAATTCAGATCCTGAAATCAATCCAAAGACCAGTAGCAACTGCAATACGACCTGAGTTTATATATTGTAATAGCTTTTAAATATGTGGCCTTGTACTATTCCTGGTACATCTCTGTTATTAAAGAGGAAAACAGAAGTTCTATGGACTGGATAAAAGTTTGAAGAGGGCAGATTTTTCACAAAATGAGCTGAATATACTTATTCTAAATAAAAGTCTTATGGAAGACATTTAATTATGTATAAATAGCATGTGACAAATCTGCATTACCCTTTAAAATAATCTTTCCTTCACATTTCATCTAATTTGAACATCAACTGTGAACAGGATTATCATACGTCTGTGATATAAGGATTATCATAATCTTTATGGATCATAACAAATACTCTTTAAAAAATGGCAGAAGAATGACAGCTACAGTTAAGAAGGTTTAAAAAAAAATATATATATGAGGAGATTCCTAAAAAAAGTGCCTCAAAAGCTTTGTTTAATATGGTCTAGCTCATTCCCGATTCTGCTTCTTTGAAGTAACAAGGCAATTCCAAGTAAGAGTCATTAAAATCTTTTTGGCTTGACTTCCCCTGCTTTTTCTCTCACTACATTTACATGCACAAAATCTTACCTGGGTTCTGGGTCACATCGTTTAGACTCACTTGTCAGATTCTGTTACTGGACAATACAGAAACGTTTCAAAGAGAAACATCAGCATATCATACCTGAGAAAATGTATGTTTCTGATAATACTCATATGCCTTTCCTCATTGTAACAAGGTTGTAAATGGACTGCTAAACCTAGAAAATGCTTATGATGAAGTGAGGAAAGCAGCACTACCACTGTAATGTCTTCGCTTGCAGGCAAAGACATCCCACCTGGTTTTGTTTCTTTGAGTTTTCTGGGTTTTGTTGGAGTGATTTTGTTTATGGATTTTGTTTCTTTTCATTCATATTCTTTGGCATATTCAGAAAGTATCACTGGTTTAGTGGACAGATCTAACACTGGCTACTAAGAATCTAAGCATGCTTAAACACAGGGGAAATTATCGGCTGAGTATCATGATAAAGGTAATAAAACCTACCCAGTATGTCCATCCACATATTTCAAAGCTTCGTACAAAGGAAGTTTAACATTATCACTGGCAGTTATAGATGGAAGAGCGAGATGTTTAATAAAGAGAACAAAGAAAGCAAGAATGGACCTAACCAGGGAAAAGCCTGTTCTAGGAGCTGACAAAACCAGAGTATACTAAGACAAATGTAAGCGGGGTAAACATGAGTCACTCACTTCACACCAAGACTTTGTGCTTCCACCTGTTACCCAACTACAACAAATAATCCAGCTCAAAGGCATTATAAAGGAATAAGAAAGTTCATGCTAAAATAACCAGAATACTGATCTAAATCTGTTGCATGATCTCTGTCCATAGAAGATACAAGATTACTGCGTTTATTAAACTGCATTTTCATCAAAAAGATGGACAGTGAACTAGGAAGTTTTGTCACACACCATTTCTCCCTACTGATTCCAATGCAGGAAAAATGTTTTTTAATATAGTTGCCACAGCTACTGCCATTATTACCCGTAATAAATATAATAATTTACCTATATCTGAGAAAGATTTAAACCAGTATGGTTTTGAGATCAAGTTTTCAAGCACCTGCCTTGTGCTCAAAGCTTTTTGTTTCTTAAAGCATGTATATTTCTAAAGTATCTTTGCTTATGGAGTGAAAATATACAATATAAAAGCATGAAACCCTGCCCACAACCAAATATTCACTTTCCATTCCTCTGCCCTCACCAATCTCTCAAAAAAAGGCAAAAAATCCCCTAACTCAACAAAAAGGACAAAATCTCAAAGTTACAAAATGGAGGCATCAGATAGTTTGCTATTTTCTTATACAAACACAAAGGCCTCGAAAGAAACTTCAAAGAAAAAAAGACTTTGGTAGATACTGTATTCTGCAAGGTCATTCCACACACAGGTTTACTGGGAACGGAAAGCCTCTCTCAGCCCCAGATGCACGTAACATTTAGAACAGAGGAAGAACAAACCAGCCAATTTCAATTGCTAAAAAGCACACAAGAATACGAAAATGTCATCCAGCTGCACAGGGATCCATATTCAAAATATCCTTTTATGTGTTCAAACTGACAATTCTCCATACAGACATTTTGATTTTTAGTTAAGCTAAATTGGGAAAAATAATTGAGGGACATACTCAGCTGAGTACTGATTTTCTCCATGTAATAGAACATACAGACAATACAGTCTGTATACACTAACACTTATTTTAGCTAAACCTGTCACATGGAATTTCCAAAGAACCTATTTTCATGCAACTTATCTTTTCCCCCTACAGCCTCAAAACCTGCATTAATATATCATATAGGTCAACACACAGGTCACTCTACTACAGCCACCTATGGCACAGTGGCACCTATACATAGATAAAACTTACTCTTCCAACAATCTCATTCTAATTTTTACTTTTTTCCCCAATTTGACTTTCAAGAGACTTTAAATGATACTCTGTTTTTGAAAAGCATATTCAGAATTACAGCTAAAATAACAAAGACATATTTTAAGGTAAGAAAACAAATCCAGTAAATGCCTACCTGAACCCACTGGAGATGAACCAACACTAAGACTTTGTAAACTTCCATTCCTGAGCAAAGTTGGAGATTTTTGAAGACCAGAGCTTGTCACACTTCCTGCAGCAGATGCCACAGATGAAGTTGGGGAAGCAGAAGAAACTGAAAGATGGGAAATACTTTCTTGACTTTTATTTCCTTTTGGTCTACCAGGCCCATGTTTACTTTGCTTATTTCCTTTCCGTTTCTTCTCTGTTACAGTTTCTTCTTCTATTCCAGAAGTCTGAGCTCGTTTGTATGCTGTAGAAGTAAGGCTTGAATTACCTATGTCTCCAGGGGAGCTGTCAAAGTTTTTAGATTGGGAAACAGCTGATGATGAAGGGAGACCAATTAAGGAAGTGAAACAATTGACACCCCCCTCTTGACTCCCAGCCTCTCCTTTATGTACATCTTTGGTTGGCGCAGCCTGTTGAGAATGTGTGAAACTGTCACTTCGCAGATCTGTGTCTGTAAAACTCAAAAAATCCTGGGGAGACTGAACTGAACTTCCAGAAGATGACTTTATGCTCCCAGGAGTGCCCAAAAAGCTTCCTAAAAAAAGAAGAAAACAGGATACATTTTTTTCCCTGTAGTTGATGAAAATTGATGGGAAAGGTTAATATCTTCAGATATGAAACTTTAAAGTGCAAGGACTTAATGAAAATTGTTACTAACAGCTAAAGAAACTATTTTTAAGATAACTTATTGCTTCTCCTGTTGGTCTTCGCTCTGCTGGATCTGATTCTCAGATTCCTGTCTGAGATTCAGATTTGAATTTGGGGCACAAACAATGAACAAAAGGAGAATAAACAACTTTGCTGCTCAAACAACTTTGACATCCCTCATGTCTTAAAGCCATAATGCACATTTGGTACAAGTCAAAGCAGGTTTTATTAAACATACACATATATAAAAAGAAGGTTGATAAAATCATGCCGTGATCAAATCTACACTATGCCTGCAATCTTCCCTACCATTCTACCTAAATCAAGGGTGTGACACAGGTCAAGGGAACAGCAATTGCACTTAATTTACCCTGGCTGAGGAGGTGTTCCACAGAAGAGGTATTTTTCAAAAGGGCAGGAGCAGAAGTGGAAAAAAAGTGTACAAAATTGACATTTTAAGACTTCTTTAGCACTGTCGGAGAACCATAAAGATCTTTTGTGTAATAGAATTAAACTACCTCTCTAATATTTGGAATGCAGCCATTTCATCACTGTGTTAGTGCATACAAGGCAGAAAAAGGAGCACAGTTGGAAAATACACATCTGCCTTCACGGAAATTCAGTAATTCTATATGGGTGTGTACATGTGGGTATTGTTTTATAGAACTCAGACTGATGACGACTATCCTGTCAAAAAATACTCCTAAATATGACATAGGATAGTAAAAAAAATCCCATGGTGTTTTCCCATTAGTACTCCATTCAGTATTAGGAAGTTCATTTAAAATATAATTTACATTAAGACAGCAATTTAAATATCATAAAAAGACACTGTTGGTTTTTGTATTTTCTAGTTACATCAACTTCACTTACACAGCTTTAAAGAAAATACATGCACATAGTAAAAATCTATTTTGCCACCCCCAGTGAGCAAGATTTTTCTTTAAATGCAGGATTCCAGAAGGCAATTTTCAAAGTTTTGCGAATTTAAAGAAAAAAATTCTTCTAGTTTTTTCAAGTGAAAGAGTCTGAAATACTGTAAGACTTGTATAAAAATTTAAAATTGCTTACTGCAAGCATAAACCCAAAGGAAGAGCAAGATTATAAAGCAGAAATGACAGTCAGCTGCTACACACCACGGTGAAAATTATAGAAAAAAAATACTTCATAGAAGGCCTAGTTTGTTGTATTTTAAAATAATACGTTTTGTTAGTTAAATAATAAAATTTACTTTTAATTTTATCTTTCTTCAAATCTGATGAAGATGCCATAATAAAATTTGCTTTTTAGAAGTATTAACAGTGCACTTAGTGGGTTTTAACGTGTTCAAAACATCAAACTTTTTGTATTACATGACGTAAATAAACTGTAAAGTATATAGTTGTCATGCAATCATCTTCTGCTTATGTATTTCAATGGTAATATAAAAGTAAAAAGGTCTTTCACTTTGAAAAGAACAGTGTATTTAAAATGCCTGCATCTTGAAAAATTATTTAGGGGCCACCACATCCTATACACTAGGTAGTCCAGCTTCATTCTAATATGCAGTAACTAAAAAACGTTAGTGTGATTCCTTGAAAGAGCTAAAAAAGGCCCCTAGACTGAAATTCCTATGCTAAATTTTACCCCAGACTAACTCTGCAGCACATAAAGAAACTTCTGGATTTAGCACTTAAAGAGAGTAACAGTCTAAACAAAAGCATCAATTTTGCCCTTTAATGATGTCCAACCTTCTTTTTTCCATTACAACAACGAACATTTTTTCGCTGAAAAAAGTTACATTTTTCCCCCAAAGTGAAACAACATTCTCATAATTGAGGATAAAGGACAATCTGCTTTTCAAGTTTTAAATACGTAAGATTTCTAATTCACGTCAAAGCAGAAGTCATTTTACAGCATAACAATTAATACCTTGCTGAAAAGGGCTAGCTGTAGTCACAGTTGTTCCTGGATTTCTTCCAGCACCAGGCTTTCTTCCCCTCTGACCCGAGCTGTGACCGGCAGATTTCTTGGCTTTGCTCTCTGACCCTCTAGCCTCTGAAGAATCTTTTCCACTTGAAACGTGTGTAGAAACTTCCTGAAAATTTGCATTTGTAAATCGAGCTGTGGTATCTTCCAACCGCTTCAAGGAGCCTGACATGGAGTTGTTGCTAGTGCTTGTGTATGTCTAGCATTTTGATAAGAGAAAAGAAATAAAAGAAAACTGGTAAGTCACGCAAAATAAACTGTAACAAAAGAACTGTTTAAAAAAAACCATTCTTTCAAATAAACTCACAAGTGTTCAAATACTAAGGTAACTGGAAACAGCAGGAGTTACATAAAGTTAATTCTTAAGATTTTAAGCAAACAATTTTAAGCACATAAAACTTCATTTTGTGGAAAAATGCATGAAAATAATGTCAGCTTTGGTCGAAATTTTTATTTCACTGAGCTCAGTGGATTAATCTCACATCTATGGTTACAGAGTCTTTACATTCTATTTAAATAGGATAGTTATTTTGCTGCTTAAAATTCAAAATTAAAAAGAAAAAATGAGACTCGAAATGCTTTTCTGAAAACACGGTTTTTATGCAGTCTCTTTCATCAAACTGCAAACTTTGTTCAGTGGAACAAAGCAGTGGAACTGATGAAGGCTTCGGAATCTAAGACCTTGCACTTTTAAGACTTCATAGTCTAAACACCAAACCAAAATCAATTCCAACAAGCCCAACCACCCCTTATGTCTTCACTTCCCATCATCACACTAGGATTCCTTGTTTGCTGTATTTAGGCCTACAGCAAAGTATTTCTTCATCATATGCAGCTTTGCACAGTTGATATAAAGTTTTCCATATTTTTACTAAAACATCTAAGACATTTACATAGAACGTACTTTTCAGACAACTAAATATACAAGCTTTGAGGAACATAAAAATTTCAATCTATTTGTGTACTGCTCTGTATGAATTATTGTGAACTACAATAAATACATACTACAGATTTTCTGAATAACAGTGAAGAAAAATCAGTTTAAGCCTGCTGAAGTACAATGTTAAAAATTATTTACCCCAAATTCATATTACTATACTGGTAAGTGTTTCTAAAAGAGATCAAGCCTCTTCTAAAGTAAGTTTAGCAGTTAATTTTTTTAATTATTAAAAAGTCCACAAGAATGATTAATTTTCCTGAAACTGATGCGTCACTTGACCTGAGTAAAGCAGCAATGGTTCAAATTTGAGTTATTTGAACAAAGGGTTTCCGAATACGCAATAACCCAAACCAAAAGGCTTTTTCTAGGATCCAGGATTTCTCCTCTAATCCAAAACCTTCCTTTCCTAATTCTTATCTCCTATCCACTCAGTTGGATATTAATTACAAGGATAATTATCTACTGGTATCAACAGTCACAGTTTGATGTTATCTAGTACCTCTTCCCCATTACTGGAGGAATTTTATTTACTTATTTTCTTACTTTAAAGGGAAATAAGAGTTTAACGTACCTCTGCAGACCAGCCAGGGCTAGGCTATGACAAGTAGGCATTAATTTACATACACCCTGCAGAGATTTAGTTTGACTGCTTTGCAGCCTGAGCCCTGCTCTTTAGAAAGCATGTATGCACATCACAGTTTGCTGTGTTGAAGATTTTGTTCCAGCAGTGTTGCAGAAGGTGCTCTAAAGTGTACTGAAATCTACATGCTTACTCAGAGTATCTCAAACTACTATGATGCAATATGCCCTACCCCTACCAAAGTTGGTCTCATTTGGCCAGTATTTTTTTTTTCCCAGATTGTATTCCTTATTTTTAATTGCAGCAAAGTGCTCTAAACCAGATGCACATAAATCAGTTGCTTTGAGAAGCCACAAGATATGCAATAGGATCTAAGGTAAAGCTTATTAAGTTAATTGGTTCACACAATACCCTACCCACCACTAGAACTGCTTTTCTAAAATGCTACATTCTAAAACACAAAGGCCTGAGTGAAATGTCTCAGAAAAAACCTTAATATGCCATAGCAAAGTTATATTGTTTGTTTATTTGGGGTTTTTTGAGGTCAGGAGAGTGACAGTGCAGGGAGCAAGAATCAGAGGATAGAGGCAGAACACCTTAGATTATTTACTGACTGGCTTCAGCCTCTGCAGCCCCCACCCTCCCCCCAAGCTTACAATGCTGTCTCCTTCCAGCATGTGCTTTCTAAATGGAATACACTGCTCAAGCCTCCTCCCTCCACTGTTCACACTGCAGTCAGTCATTTTCCTTCATTTCAGTGCTGACATCCCCCAAAAAGGAGATTCCCTGATGCTCCAACTCTATTCCTTGGTTTATCTGGGAGGACTTGTCTGTTTCATAAGTGTTAATCCTGTTCTCAAAAATCAATCAGTATTTGCTAGTGCAATTACCAGCTAACTCTGTGTGCATCCGAGTTCCTTTATGCTTCCCATAAACCAGTCAGCAGAGGTTTTCTTCCCCCCGAAAAGCAAAGTTTCACATTACCAATCTGGTGTACAGAGAGCTACTGTCATTTTTATGCTCCCCATATATCACTCTGTGCACCCTGAAGAGTTATACCACCCATCTGTAGCAAGTCTTAAAACTTCTGGGATAGCTTTAAAATGAAGTAAAGGTGTAACAATCAGTCTTGCTGTACACAGTATGTCCCAAGGCTTGAGAAGCTATTAGTTTGTTACTCTTGGACAGAGAATGGA
This sequence comes from Nestor notabilis, assembly GCF_000696875.1. Classification (NCBI taxonomy): domain Eukaryota; kingdom Metazoa; phylum Chordata; class Aves; order Psittaciformes; family Psittacidae; genus Nestor; species Nestor notabilis. The sequence continues at coordinate 46,497 of NW_009939460.1, read as the reverse complement.
AGGACCACAGCAGGTAGTCTTCCAAAAAGATGCCAGTAAAAGCATGGACCAAGCAAAAAATGACCAACAAAAAAAACTCCAACCCATACCCCGTAGCTCACAAACACGTCACAGCTGAAGGACAGTTATGTGCAGTCATACCAAACAGAGGACTCCCTACTCTTTTCATTCTCGTCTGTACCCATGTCGTGGTTTAAGCCCAGCCAGCAACTTGGAACCACGCAGCCGCTCGCTCACTCCCCCCCTTTTCCTTCCTCCCCCCGCTCCCGGAGGGATGGGGAGGAGAATCGAAGGAATGTAACTCCCACGGGTTGAGATAACAGCTCTCCAGTAACTAAGGTATAATACAAACCATCCTCTGCTACCAATAATAATGATAAGAGGAATAACAAGGGAAAAGGACACAACCGCTCACCACCCGCCGACCAATACCCAGCCCGACCCGAGCAGCGATCTGGGCCTTCCGGGTAACTCCCCCCAGTTTATGCACTGGGCATGACGTGCTGTGGTATGGAATACCCCTTTGGCTAGTTTGGGTCAGGTGTCCTGCCTCTGCTTCCTCCTGGCTTCCCCTCCTCCCTGGCAAAGCATGAGACTGAGAAAGTCCTTGGTCAGAGTAAACATTACTGAGCAACAGCTAAAAACATCGGTGTTATCAGCATTGTTCCCAGACTGAAAGTCAAAAACACAGCACTGCACCAGCTACTAAGAAGGAGAAAAAATGACTGCTGTAGCTGAACCCAGGACAACCCCACTGCGGTAGGATCTGAGCATGTCCCTTGACAACCAGGTTGGGCTGATAGTCAGGGTGAACTGAGGAGGGTTATCATCATTATCTCTGCTATTACAGATAAAATTCCATCAGCTGTACTTTCTTTCTCTTTGCAGTATCTTTTATTTAGTTACTGACTATGATTTCAATGTGGATACACTGTATTGTGTATCTTTGTGCACATCACTATTTTAGAGTTTTGTTTTTATGAGTAACGTTTCACCCCATCCAGAAAAAAGACAACTGTATTTTTCTGTATCTGTTAAACCACGCATATTTTTAAACTCTCAGCATAAGCCAAGCTCAAAACCTGAGACAAAAGCTTTTATCAGGATTAAATATATGGCTGACAGCCCTTCCCAACTAAGAGGAAGGTCAAAAGAAAAGGGAGAGAGACAACTCAAATCCATAAGTTCTTCTACGCCTTAAAACATTCTGTATCTATACCCCAGAAGTGAAAAACTTCCTAGTACATTAATCAAAGAGTAGTTACAAATTTCTTAGTTCAAACTTTTTCAAACTTAACTAATCTGGACTAAGCAGAGTTTGCTGAGACATTAAATATCACAAAAATGCCTCTCAAAATGATGTGTTCATATTTCAACACAGAATTTGGACTGGAACCTCCATAAAATTTATTGGAATTAAATTTTGCAGAACAAACAAGCAAGCCTGTAATGTAAATCCACAGTTTATTCTGAAGCCTTCATGAAATCTACCTTAAGAAGCCACTCATCCAGACAAAAACATGCTTTGTGGCATCACCTGCATAAATGGTCATTACCACTGTATCACAAAGGATTTAAGTTCTTTAAAAAAGAAAAACAAAACTAGTTTCAAATTCTAGTTCCCCCACAATATGGTGTCAGAAGTAATTTTATACCATGACAAACCAACATATTCACTGCAGAGAGACTGCTGCAAAAAAGACATCAAGTCCAAATCAATTCTGACAACTCTATGTAAAAGGACACACAAAAGTAACATATTAATATTCTGCACCAAATATTTATTTCAGAAGAAAACAAGATTTGTTTTAGTATCATTATGATTTCAACTTTTTCAGGAACACACTATGAAATTATGACCCAGAAAAGCAAATGCATGTAAATGGTGTCAAAAGTACCTAGGGAAAAAATTCAAAAGAAAATAAAGGAACAAACCACAAAAAAAAAAAAATTACTTCCAAATATCCAGTAGATATTTAAAATAAATAAATAAATGAATAAACCCCAAACAAAACAAAACCACCTTAATCACAGTAACTTCATTTAAAAAAAATGAACTCTGATTTTCCCGATGATACAAAGCATTATAAAAAGAAGCTAGAAACTGAAGCAGATAGCTTAGGCAGAAAAAAGTCACAAGATGCAAAATGTTTAAAAAAGAAAATTAAAAGGGCACATGTCAATATTTAAATTCCACAATGAATATTTGTTTTGGTTTAATGTAGTTATAATTTATGTTATAGAATTATAGAGACTTTCTGTTCTCTTTAGCATTTGCTCAAGCTCTACCTTGCTACTGACCATAGGAGTTGCAACATTTTTTTTAATGTTATCTATTTAATTGTTGTTAAGACTATAAAAAGGTGAGGTTTAAGTATTCAAAAGAACACAAAAGTATTTAAAATGCTTCTACTATAAATCCTATAGATTTAACTACAAAAATTTGACCTGCTATACAAACATACATAGCACAATGTTGATTACCAGTATGGCCAACAACTCAGCAAGACTATCAGTCCTTAAGTGGGTTTACTAGAGTTAGCTAAACATGGGATTTTACTCGTTTGCCTTCTTGAAGTGTACTCCACTGAGCTGTAAACCTTGTAATTAGGAGAAGTCTAGGGAGGACAAAGCAATTAGAAAAGAGGTTAGCAGAAAAACAGAACCTAACTGTTTCTTCAGCATTAAAAGAATATTGTACTAAGCATGACTCAAGAATAACCAGTATTTCAATATATTTTCTGTAACTTTTACACCAACATACAATAACGTAACATTTTGTTAAAATTTATAACAATGATTAGATAATCATAAGAAGGACTTGGGGGTGCTGGTTGATGAGAAGCTTGACATGAGCCAGCTTCAGTGTGCACTTGCAGCCCAGAAACCAACCGTATCCTGGGCTGCATCAAAAGAAGCGTGACCAGCAGGTTGAAGGAGCTGATCCTGCCCCTCTGCTCTGCTCTCGTGAGACCTCACTTGCAGTATTGTGTCCAGTTCTGGTGTCCTCAGCGTAAAAAGGACATGGAGCTGTTGTTGGAGCAAGTCCAGAGGAGGGCCACAAGGATGATCAGGGGGCTGGAGCATCTCCTGTATGAAGACAGGCTGAGAAAGTTGGGGCTGTTCAGCCTGGAGAAGAGAAGGCTGCGTGGAGACCTCATTGCAGCCTTCCAGTATCTGAAGGGGGCCTATAAGGATGCCAGAGAGGGACTCTTCATTAGGCACTGTAGTGGTAAGACAAGGGGTAATGGCTTTACACTTAAACAGGGGAAGCTTAGGTTAGATATAAGGAAGAATTTCTTTACAGTGAGGGTGGTGAGGCACTGGAATAGGTTGCCCAAGGAAGCTGTGAATGCTCTAACCCTGGCAGTGTTCAAGGCCAGGTTGGACAGAGCCTTGGGGACATGGTTTATTGCGAGGTGTCCCTGCTCATGGCAGCGGGGTTGGAACTTGATTTTAAGATTCATGATCTTAAGGTCCTTTCCAACCCAAACCATTCTATGATTCTATGATCCTAATCAAAGTAAAAAAGGGTGTAATTGAAAAAAAGTTATGATCATATATAGCACAAAACCTAAAAAAAAAAAAAAAAAAGATTGTAGAGTTTAAAGGAACTTCCCACACAAGAAGGGTGGGAAGTTCCTTTTACAGGCTATGAATTTTGCAAGTTGTCTCTGATAAAAGAGGAATACATTCAGGACAAATTAATAAAATTAAATAATGAATCATATGGACCAGTCAATACTATTCAAAGAGTTCTACAACTTAATTTCAACAAAAACTGTCACGCTGTACTGGGTTTGCATGGCAAGGTTTTGGTAGCAGGGGTCTACAGGCATGGCTTCTGGCTATGTGTCTGAACGGAGCGAATGCCAGATGGCTCCAAGACAGACCAGCAGCTTGCCAAGGCTGAACCCATCAGAAATGGTGGTAGAATCCCTGGGATAACACAGTTAAGAGGAGGACAAGTAACTACTCAGGAGCAACTGTAGCCAGAGAGATGAGTGAGAACCTGTGAGAGTAACAGCTCTGCAGACACCAAGGTCAGTGAAGAAGTAGGGGGAGGAGATGCTCCAGGCACTAGAGCTGATGCCCATTCACCTGCAGCCCATGGTGAAGACCATAGTGGGGCAGGCTGTAGCCCTGCTGGCTGTGGAGCACTCTTGTAGAGTACAATGAGATCTGTCATTATTTAACTCTCTACATTGTCCTTTGAGTTAGGTATTTGCTAGTACATGAACAGGAAGGAAAGACCACAGAACCTAATGGAGCAGACTGCTAAAAAGGCAATGTGATATTACAAGTAGATGAAGCATGAGCTGTAATTTCATTAATTACCAGCTTAAATGCTTACAGGTTCAGTGACAGCTCAGCACACATAAGTGAATTTCAAAGGAAAGATTTTCTAAAACTTCTCAAATTATTAAACGTAAGTCAATGAAATAAAACTTACTGGACCATCAGTGGCACCTGACTGGGATCACTGAATCACTCACTGCTCTATTACAAAACTCTTAAGCTGTTCTCCATATGATAAACCTCAAAGTATTTTCGGATTTTGTGCAATAGGAAAAATACCAAGTGTGCTAGATAGTTACAGAATCTATACCATTATAAAGTTCCTGTATATACAGTGGAATGATTACATTATGAAATTTCAACATAAGCAATTGAAGTGGAAGAGGAGGAAAAACACATTGACTTACTTTCTCTGTAGTTACAGTAAGAGATGGAACCAAGGATGGTGAGGACTCCGACTGCTTCTTATATTTTTGCTTGTGTTTATCTTTCTCTTTATATTTCTAGAAGTTACAAAAAAGAACACGACCTAAGTTCAGCTTCATCTTTAACATAACCCATTTTATGTAACATCAAGCATTAGCAAAATTTGAGACAGCCATTATGTCCTGTGCTATTTTAATGGAAAAAACATTAATTTTTTGAAATTTTTATAATAAAATTTTATAAAATCAAATCAAATATTTATTTATATTTGCTTTCAAAGCACACAAACTGAAATTCTTCAATTATAGGCAGCATTTATGACTCCGTTGTTGTTAAATTATCCATCTTCCCAATAATAAATTAGTCATCAAAAGAAACTAGATTAAAAACAGAGACATGGCTTCTGCTTCAGAGTTCTTCCTGCATTTCTCACCAAAGATTTCTATCTTCCTGCATTTCTGCACAGTATTTTTTATTGGGATGCTACTGCAAATTAATTCAAGTTTTAGCTTTGGCTCCACTACCGACATCTCCATGCATAACAATGTGAAATTTGATCTAGATTTCATTCCCAAAAAAGGTGCATACAGTTTACATACTGTCTTCCATGTTAAACTGAACAAAATACTAAAAGCTATACCACTGAAGTCTGCTTTCTAGAAGAGGCTGAGAATTTTTTTATTTTAAATACAACATGAATCATTGGCAATGTGAATGAAATTGTGCAAACAGACTGAAAATAATTTCTTAACCCAGAGCCTCTAGACTACAGTAGAAGTCTTCAATACTGGTAGACATCCATTCTTTGAGGATTACAGATGCAGGCACAAACTGTATTTGTTTAAATAATTCAAATACAAAGAAACCCCAAGTCTGAAAAAATTAACAATTCAACCTAGAATACAGTAGTCCAGTATTTTTACCTAGTTAACTTTTTTTACCAACGTCACTTTTCCCATAGTATCATAATACAGTTTATTTAGACAGCCAACACCAGAAGGTACAAGGAAACTGCAGAGAAAGTTACTTGTAAACTACTGGCACTGAAGTATTTTGCTTCTTTGCTAGGTACATGTGAACACACACACAAAACTCAGCAGAACAGCATAACCTATGGCTATTTGTTCAGAATGAGTGCTTGAACAGAAAGCTACCCAAAAAATGCATACACATGAATTGACACAAGGGATTTTAAACTCCCACTGAGTAGCTTGAAAAGATGAAGACAACTTAAAATGTTTAATTCTGAATAGCCATATGAAAACTCAGTAACTGTTTTCAATCTTAAAAATTATAAATGCTGATCTTCAACTATCAAAATTATTACCCAGACTCTCTAAAGAAAACATAATTTGTTCAACAGTGACTGCACAACCACTGTCACAAGCAGGTTGAGATGTAATACGTGCATACTCTATTCAGTTATCACTAAGAATCAGCTTTCTACTTCAGTCACAATGGGAGAAATATTAGAAACTTATTTTATGGAATCAGACTGACAAATAAGAGAACAGATTCTCAAATTCTCTAATAAAGTAGAATTGTTAATCAACAATCTAGACACAAAGCTAAAAGAAAAACACATTTATCTCTACCTTTATGAACAATAAATACCAGCTGCTTTACTTAGAGATTATCTTGTCTCTAACCAGCCCCAAATCCATTTAATGAAACTTATAATTTTGCCAGTTTAGCCAAGAAAATTCATAAAGTACCAAAGCCATCTTCACCAAAATATCATGCAAAAATATACGTGCTAGAATACAATATGTAAAGTCCTTTGGATTCTTGTACACTTTTTAAAAGTCAAAGGAAGGTCCAAAAGGCTGATGGGGATTTCTATGTTTGTTTTTTTCATACACTGAAGTGAACTTGTTTTTCTTTTTTTTCCCCTCAGTGTGCTGCTTGGGTAGCAATGTGGAGTTTTCTTTTTCATAGCAAAGTGTGCAGGTGTCATAATTACAATATATATCACAAGGTAGAATTTCAATTGTTTAAACCTAACAATTAAGTTAGTTAAGTTAATTGTTAAGGGAGATTCAGACCACAGATGTTGTTTCTGTTTACTTTGGGGTATTTTTTGGAGTAGGGCTTGTCTGTTTAGGTCCTTTTAGGCCTGGAAGATACAAATTTGAAAGGAAAATGGAGAGGAGAGAGCCAAATGCACTGCACAGTCTATTCAACAGTTTATTAAATACAACAGAACCAAAAGCGCTACCCATATTGCTAGAAAACAAGCAGGGATGAAAACAGAAGCATCTACACCAAGACTGCCATGTTATCATTCAAATCTGGTGATCCAAAAGCCTTTCATCAGTGCTACTTACCCAGCTTACTGTACCATCAGTGTACATGTTTATCTAAACTAAACAATTTCACTGAATCTCAAACAAGCCTCAAAAAGGAAGTTACGAAATGGAAACTAAATTCAAATCCCCCTAAATAATATTTTTTTTTCCAATAATTTTGGAGCCAAGGGGGAATGAGTTTAATATACTTTAAGATAAAATTTCACAGTAATATCAGTAAACAATAGGAAACATTTAAATGAACATGTTTTACAACCTCTTCTGTTGACTTTCTAGTGTTCTTTACTTTCAGTGTCAATTTTGTCTGAAAGGCATAGTAACACAGAATTCTGATCAAAGGAATAGCGAGGAGCCCTTGAAATTACATTCTGTAACGTACTGAAATCACTTTTATAGTGATCTCAACAGAAAAGAATGTGTCAAGAAGAAGGAAAGAGGGATACAAGAACAGAGGGAGGGGAGAGGAGGGGGCATAAACGACTAAGAGCCTGGAAAGAAAATGCTTTAAGTTCTGTAAAGTGAAGCATCAACAACCACAATTCTCTTCCCAGATCCAAAACATCAACACAAAGCTTGCGAGGACAGCTTACCAAGGTTACAGGTTACCACTCAAGGCCACTGGAAGGGTACCCCACCCAAAGGCTCTTTGCATACTAAGATCTCATACGATGGTCTCCTGTTCTTAACTCTACATTCCTCTCTCCTTTTAGATTTTACTTCCTACAGCAATCTTTCCTCTTTTTTTTTTCTTTTCTTTTTTCTTCCAAAGTTCAGAAGTCCTGCTTCTGAATGTGAATTGATTCCAGATGCAAATAACATCAAAGAAGTGGAGAACGTTTCACTGCAGGAAAACGTTTGATAGGAATGCTCAGGTTTTACACTGATAAGAATAAAAATTTCAGCAACAACCTGCTGAGATGAAGAGACTTAGCTCCCACAAAGTGACTCCTTGCAGTTGGACCTTCTTCTCACCATAAAGATGCATACAAAGCATAGTAAGAGTTCTGAACTATCCACTTTCGGATCTAGAAAAGGAGTAACAGGGACAATAATATATATTGTAATTATACAATATATAACAAATATGACAGCTTTCAATCAAGTCTGTCTCAAAGGACCCACAAACTAGCCATCTTCCCTATTGCCAGAAAAAGAACTGACAGCTAGCCCTTCACTGACAACTCACTGCATGCTTCACTTTCCTACATGAAAACCCACTATTCTAGGGAAAGGAATATATCCAATGTATGACCTTTTACAATCTTTACTGTAAGGCAAAAAAAGGGGAGAAATTACTTAACAAGGACTGAAAATAATATTGCTAATAAGTGAAAGCCGAGGGAGCTCTGAGGGCAGGCAGAACCCGATGTATTCCATGTATATACTCAGACTTACTGTTTTTAGATTCATAGGCATGAGTTCAGATGTTCCAAACATCTGTATGTTAATATAGTTGCAGAGCCGATAAATGCAATGCTACGTTCTATAAGAACAGGATTTAGCAGAAGAAACATTCAGAGAAAGAATACATTAAAAATTACACAGCCAACTACAAAGTTGACAAAGAAACTTCAATCTGGGTGCACAAATAGGCAAGCTCAACAAACCAGATTCAGGCAGCTCCTGAAACCTTATTTATTTTAAGAAAAATAAGGTGCAATGGCCATGCAGCCATTGGGTAAGCAGCTGTAACATTATTCATCCTAGAACTTGAAGAGCCCTGATTTATGATGTAGCTAAATACCAATACAAAATACCTTGAGTTCATATGTCATGATTAATCAGAAAGCTTTATTTATCACTAGGGATCTCATTTTTGGGTTTTGCTTCTTATCTAAAAAATTATGTAATACCTTCTTAATTCCAATAGCTAGACGCTGCAAGATAAGAAAACAAGTATGGTACAAGATTTCTGGAATTCTGTAGCACCTTCTGTACATTGCCCTCTTGAAGGACAGGGGGAAGGGGTGGAGATGGGAAAAAAAAGCACATTTTCATTGCTTCTATTTCTTCTACAAAGGTTCAATCTACAAAACTTTTACATAATACGATTTCACATATACAATTGGTTCCAGCTCTTCTGTTTTTTTGGCTCATTTACACATCAGATCACTCTAAAGATCAGCACTTGCTCATACATTTTCTTTAATGTACTTTCAGAGGAAACATTTATCAGACTACTGAATGAACACATAATCTCATTGAAACATCAGATTAAGGATACATATATAATTTTATTTTAGCTCTAATCTGCTATCAACAGAATAAATGTTATCAAATCTATCTTTCCATAGTTTGGACCTTAATGTCTGCAAAGACTGAATAATGCAAGTGAATTATAACTTTTCCAGGACATCTGGAATGGATGAGTTCAGCTTTTTCTCTAATGGCATTATTAATTCATAACATTACCATGCGGAAGTATCATTTAACTTGTTCAAGGTATTTACACCTATTTGCAATTCATTTTTGTCTCAGGAAGTCACAGCCTTCTCCAAAAAGGTTAGCACCGTACTTCATTTCATTAAAGCTATCTTCTGAAGTTTGGCATTTAACAGTTCACTGTTACAAAGGAAAAAAAAGTTTCCTGACCCTTCTCTCACCCTTCCCACACTGCTTAGCTTGTCAGACTTTCTGTGTGCCAATTCAAACTGCTAAAAAGCAACAACAAAAACTAAAGTGGATAGTTTTCTGCTGTTCTAGTGAATTAGGTTAGTTCAGTGAACTAGCATGAAACAGGGACAAGTGGAGGTAGACACAGAACAGAGGAGCAAGAGCTCATCTGCCCAGGGAACAGGAGACTAACTTTTATTTTGCAAGAATTAAAACACATGCATAGTATCAGCAAGAACCAGGGATTGGCCTTTCAGACAAAACTGCTTGGGCTGACCTAAAATAAAAATTCCATTTTTATCCACTTCTTTATTACAAAAATCATAACCCCCCGCTACCTCCGGTTGTCATAAGTTGTCAAACCTTAACAACATTTTCAAATTCAGGTTAGGTATAAGGAAGAAGTTCTTTACAGTGAGGGTGGTGAGACACTGGAACAGGTTGCCCAAGGAAGTTGTAAATGCTCCATCCCTGGCAGTGTTCAAGGCCAGGTTGGACAGAGCCTTGGGTGACATGGTTTAGTGTGAAGCATCCCTGCTCATGGCAGTGGGGTTGGAACTAGATGATCTTAAGGTCCTTTCCAACCCAAACCATTCTATGATTCTGTGATTCTTGTAAGAAAAATCATCTGAATGTCTAAATCACTAATTCTTCTGCCACTGTGTTTGACTCCCTCAAATAATTCAAACATATCAGAACATTCTATTAGCACAGAGTACTCAGATTGGTGCTTTTGTCTTTTATGGATTTTTTGCACTATCTATCCATCACTGAAGCTTGTAAATCCAGAGCTGTTGCCATCACAACTAACATCTTTAATAGAAAGCTGAACATAGTTCTTGCTAATTCCCAATACAAGACCTGCTTGGCCTCTTATTTGTGACTGGTAGCTATTAGTAATATAACCATAACAATTCCAGAATGAAAAATGCCTATGGTCCTCAAGTTCAAATTCAAATCTTAATTTATCTTGTTTTGACAAGAATGGCCCTTGCTCAGGCATTCATCTATCTATCATTTTATATGGTATAAACCACAACAGGAAAATTAATACAGTAGCAGCATTGCTGCAGTCACAGTAATAAAAGGATATAGGCTCAGGATAGTTTATAGGTGGAGGTGGAACACTACTGCCAGCATTATTTAAATACATTCATAGTCAGCTCTAAGCACAAAACTTGTTCTTAAGTATTAATCCTTGCTACAATTACTTAAAAGACTCGAAAACCTCACTTCAATACAGCGATAATGGTCAGCTTATGGTCAGAATTTTAACTGTCAATGGCAAAAAGACTCAAGAATCGATGATAAAAACACCAGCCAAAGCTTCCCTTAGATGCAAGACTAATGCACAACTCTTACCGAGAAGAAGCTACTCTTCTTTCCAAATTTAACATTAAAGTGAGCTTTTTCTGTTATTTACACTGTTTAATTATTAATGGTTAGTGATGGATACTCAGTGTTAAACACTTAAGTAGCAAGTTATTACTTCAAAAATGATGCAGGATTAACTAAAACAAGACAACTATTTATGCTCATCTCCATTTATTCCTATGAAAATTGCAAGTACTTAAAACGTTTTAATATGTGTTATGTTACATACTGTGAAATGCTCTCCTGTTTGTGAGGTACCTTAAAGATACCCATCAAATATATGTCAAGAAATAGGTAAATGGAATGGCAAAAGGAATACGTTCAAATTTTCCTGGCTCAGTCAGCTTATCATTGCAGATCATCTTTAACTGCATATGGTCTACGAGCACTCAGAACATTGTACCTGGTGAACCACATACACATTCAGCTTCATTGAAAATTATCAAGATTACTTTCTAGAAACTATTATGCAAACAACAAAGTACAAATAATCTTGTATTAATCTAGGCTCCAAAGCAAACAAAAATAACATCTTAAAGCACCTTTTGCTTCTACATCGCTCAGTTATAGCTACGGAGTTGGTGTATGAAGATACACTGCTCAAACAGAAACCAAAATCAAGCAGTAACCTTAATGATCTATTTTTAATATTCAGGTGTCATCTAGTTTTTAAATAAAGACAAACAATATTGCATAATTTTCTCAACCAAGAAATACCCAGCTTACCTTTCACTCCAGTTATTCAAATGTTACTCTCCTCTATCTTACGATGTAGCAGAGTACAAACATTGAGAGTTAAGTAAATGATGCTACAACACACTGAACTTGTACAAGGATCAAAATCATAATCAGACATAAAAGTCTTTTCTTAAAATTTTGTGGAGATACTGATGAAACTGAAGTAATACATTGTTGCGGTTTAAACCCAGCTGGCAACTAAGTACCACATAGCTTGCTCACACCCCACCACTCCCCAGTGGGATGGGGAGGAGAGTTGAAAAAAAAGGTAAAAAACCCATGGGTTGAGATAAAACAGTTTAATAATGGAAATAAAAGTAAGATATAATAGTAGTAATAATAGAAAATAAAGAGAGAGAAGAAGGAATAAACATAAGTGATGCACAATATAGTTGCTCAGCAGCCACTGACCAATGCCCACTTCATCATCGAGCAGCGAACTGCCCTTCTGGGTAACTCCCCCCAGTTTCTATACTGGGCATGACGTGCTGTGGTGTGGAATACCCCTTTGGCCAGTTTGGGTCAGGTGTCCTGTCTCTGCTTCCTCCCGGCTTCTTGCACCCCTCCTCACTGGCAGAGCATGAGGGACTGAAAAGCCCTTGATCAGGGTAAGCATTACTTAGCAACAACTAAAACATCAGTGTGTTATCAGCACTGTTCTCAGACTAAAGCCAAAACACAGCACTGCACCAGCTACTAGGAAGAAAATTAACTCTATCCCAGCCAAAACCAGGACGTATGTAATAATAGCAGAAATAATAAATAACAAAATAAGCAAGATTAACACCTAGCTACCCCTCAAGTATATCACAGCAATTTTTCAATGAACCAGAAAGTCTTCTGGTTGATCCCTGCAGCCTATGGAAGACATCTGGACTAACTGTGATTTTTCTTTTAAAAAAACACAACTCTTGTTTGATGGGCAGGGACACCTCACACTAGACCATGTCACCCAAGACTCCATCCAACCTGGCCTTGAACACTGCCAGGGATGGAGCATTTACCACCTCTCTGGGCAACCCATTCCAGTGCCTCACCACCCTCACTGTAAAGAATTTCTTCCTTATATATAACCTGAACTTCCCCTGTTTAAGTTTGAACCCATTACCCTTTGTCCTACCACTACAGTCCCTGATGAAGAGTCCCGTCCCACTCCAGCATCCTTATAGGCCCCCTTCAAATATTGGAACTAGCTGATCTTAAGGTCCTTTCCAACCTTAACTAATCTATGACTCTATGAGCAGAGGAAGAACTTGCTGTGGTAGAGACCTACTCAAAATTCTCATTCTCCCAGTACTTCTCTAGACACCTATAAAAATCAGAGTGAAGTAGAAGCTCTACGAAAGAAACAAATAAATAACAGAATTTCTTCAGATGAATGCTTGGGGATTTTGCTACCCATGGAATTTCAGTTTTACAGTCTACAGAGACAGTTATCACTGTTACTAAGAACTATTACTTCGTGCACAGGTTCAGCTGTGGCTGGGTTTAAACTTAATTTTTCTTCCACAGTGCAAAGTAGAAGACGAAAATGTGTACTCCAAGGGAAAAAGGGCAACTGCAACTAATGCAGCCTTACAAAATCCTACATCTTACAGGATAGTTTTTAGGTATACCCAAGGGTGGTGCATTTGTCATTTTGATTTTACAATAATTAACTAATCCCAGATGCCAAGCTGAATACAATTATGAGGTGTTTGCTATGCCAAGGTTAGCATTACTCTTTTTTCCACAATATGTCATCGAATCATTGAATGGTTTGGGTTGGAAAGGACATTAAAATCATCTAGTCCCAACCCCCCTGCCACGGAGAGGGATGCCTCACACTAGACCATGTTGCCCAAGGCTGGGCCTGTCCAGCCTGGCCCTGAACACTGCCAGGAATGGAGCATTTACCACTTCTTTGGACACCTGTTCCAGTGCCTCACATGTTACAATGAGATAATAATACAATGACATGTTACTGTTAAGGTAGTCAAACCAGTAATTCCATGACAAGCATGATAATCTAAACAGAAGTTCCTATTTTTCCTCTTACTAAAATAAAATTTCAAAATAAAACGTGTGCTGTATTCTGTGTCAGCTTGACACAGAATGCACAAGTTAACACAGAACTTTAGAAGTCAACAAATCAAACAAGATGCCTTCTCCTCTCTTAATCATGGAGACTTCAAAGATACATATTACTGAATATACTCAGTAGCTTACTAATGACATTTTGCTTACACAGACACACTCTGTCAGTACTCCCAAGTAATCAGACTTTCAATACACAAAATCCACACAAAAAGTCAGCCTTAGAAAACAGAACCAGGTTCTGAAGCTCATCAATAGATATTAAAGACCATTTACGTATACACTGAGCTACATACGGTATACACTTACTGATCCATTTTTAAATGTGTTTTACAAGCATTCTTCTTTCCCTTTGACTGAACAGAATTTGGAAGAAGTCAACATGGATAAGCATCACCATTAGTATCCACACCACACCATTCTCATTTGAATAATACTGATCTAGCATTACCTCAGTAATTAAAATTGAAGTAATTTCAAAGTGTTTGCAAAACATTTTTCTTCTAGTTATCTTCAGCATTCTTAGAATTTTGCTTTATACTACAAGAACAGCTGAGAGGATTAAACAGTCACATCTACTAAACTGATTAACAAAAACTTTGAAGACTTATAAAAATGCAGTAGGATACTACATTATTGAGATCAGTCTGGCACTCCTCCCCCTCTCCCCCCCAAAAAAAACCTACACAAAACCCACAATGTTCAAATAACAGCACTAAGCTTATGAAATGAGGCAATTAACAGAGGAATGACATAATTAGAATTGCCTTTGCAACACTTTGCTTTATATGGTGCTATAAATTGATTCCTCAGGACTAAATCAGAAAATTTAAAATTTTTTCTTTTCCCCCAAAGAGAAAAAAAGAAAACTATTCCTTATGCAGCTGAATGGTAGCTCAAGAACTGCAGTCTGTCCCTGTTTTTGCGACGGAATCTTATGTGATGCACAGCAGGTCAATTTTAACTTTTCACAGTCAGTTATTCATACAGCGAAGCATCATAATGAACACTTGATCTGAGTGGTTAGTGATTTGTAACAGCCCACACAGAGCATCAAAATACATTAAAAAGCATCTAGTGCCTTTCTCCCAAATGAAATTCATAGCCCTGACATACAAATGTAGGGTCCTTCACAACATACTGGGAAAGTTTGTGCAGTTCAGAATGCAGTTCACAAGTTTTACCTTCTCACGGACCTAACAAACTCACGGTTACAGTGAGACACACTGTATGTCATGCAGTGCCTCAAACTCTTCTTAAATGTTCAAGTTTCTCCCCTCAGAATCAGGGTGGGTATAACGCTTCCTTAAGAACAGAACAAGCAGCAAGCAGATGCCCATAACGCATGCCTTTCAGCCAGTAACTCAGTGTTTAGAACACTTGTCCTGGCTCCTGCATATGAGGTTCTCTTCTGACACCCTCCAACTTCTGCAATAGAGCCCTGGGGCTCCTTGTCACTATTTTGTTCTTTTTTCCCCTCTTCAGTCACCATTTCTTACATATTTGAAGTCTTCAGTCACAAGCCCCTTTTTGTTTTATTTACATCATATGAGCCATCACAGCAGGGAGTTTTAAATTTCCACTTCCTGCTCAGCCCAGACCAAAGCACATTTAGTAGAAAAGGAATTTGTGTAATTCAGCTGCTACATAGTAGTTACTTACTATGTAGTAAATTCCAGCTACTATGTAGTCCCTTCCAAAGATAAGGTTGCCAGAAATATGAGCAAAGCGAGCTATTCTTCCACAGCTCGTGATGGTCTAAGTTTCTTCCCAAAAAGCTTAAGGTAAACACCTGGGCCCTGAGAAAAGGGTATTATAATGGGATGACAAGCAACATACTACTAACCCTACCCATGAGGCACACTCACCTTTAATTAATTTCTAAATAACAGCTCTGCCTTAGAAACTAACAATACTTAGTGCAACAGTAATCAGAATATAACTAAGCTATTTATTCTGCAGCTTCGAATTCCTCATTAAGTCATACGAAAGGTTTGGGATTTTCCGTATTATTCTACCCCTGTATTTTGCTATTAATTTTGTGAGCACAGTGCCTAGAAGAGACTAAATACATCTTATGAAGGAAAACACATGCTTTCAACTCAGCATCTATTTACAGAAATGACAGCTATCCATATCAACATTTTCAGGTCAACCTCTTCTTAATGAAGAGTAAGGTTTTATAAGCATATGGATAGCTTCTGAGGTCTAAGCAATAAAAAAGCTTCCAATCTTCAACTCATAAGGCTTCCACTTGGCAAAAGGTAAAGATTTAAGAATGCCTGAAGTTCAGATTATCCAAAATTCCAAAGAACAAAGATGAAAGATAAAAGTAGAAAATATAGTGCTCTTGGGGCAAAAAGGAGGAGACACACAACACGGACGGGGATGGACAGACACAAGGACACAACACACAAGATATCACTGTATCTGGGAAGAAAGATACACATTTTTACTGTAATATGACAACAATCTAGATTCCAAACACATTTACATAAAAGGAAAATATAGTAAGTCATCCTAAAAAAAGACCTTAGTCCCCCAAGATACAGTGTATATTTGATACACTGTATCAAATAAGGCAGCATATGCAGAAGGTAATCAAATTTATCAACAGAATATGCCTCCGCACCACATACAATTCATTGACTGAGGAGTAGTATTTTGCAAAGCCCAGACCATTCTTTAACTACAGAATATATAAGGTTAAAAATGCCAAACAAAAAGTCTATAGCCACAAAAAGTTATGTGAACAACAGCTTTAGGAAACTGCAACTTTTTTCACCATTTGCTGGTTTTAGCTAGAATAGTGTTTTGCTATTACACAACACACAAAGCAAATTAAACTTGGTAAGTGAACATGCTGTAATGTACCATGGGAATATCTGAATGTCAAGTAATAAGTTAGCGTTTCAAACTGCATTGCTTCACCTAGTACTACAGATAGAATGACAGAATAGTTAGGGCTGGAAAGGACCTTAAGATCGTCTAGTTCCAACCCCCCTGCCATGGGCAGAGACACCTCGCACTAGACCATGTCACCCAAGACTCAAATCAGATCACAGATCTTCCAGATTACCATGTTTCAGTTCATGAAAGGTAGAAGAAACTTTCATATCCAATTTCTAGCAGACTTCATGTCACAGAAAAAGGCTAGGACTTGCAAAAGCAAGTCACAACATCAACTGTTTCTAGAAGACCCACATCAAAACACTTCCAGAGCAGAAGCTGAGCAGCAAGCACAAAAAAAACATCTTATACACTGGCTGAACACACTGTTAGAAAGTCCCACCAAGTATGCCCTGAAGATTTCCAGCTATTATGACCTGAAGAAGCATAGTATCTCCAAAGTCACTTTAAAAAATAACAACCAAACACGACAAAAGCCACACCACGCAACAAAACCCAACAGCAACAGGTTTTTTGGACTACACAGGCACACAAAACTGAAATTGAGCCTCATGCTCGCACCTCAAAGTTTCTACTAATTCAACTTCAAAGTTCTGTCAATGCGAATAAAAATCCATGCATGTATTTGGACAAAACATGACCTGAAATACGACACTGGTGAAAAACTAAGCACACTAAGTCAAAATACGGCACATCTAGGTGAGGATTTTTACCTTGCAGGTAATTCTGTAGTCTGTAATTCAAGACTGGTTTTTTCCTACCAATGTGCTACTAAGAAAAAAAAATCTGCCAAACCCCCATACTTATCTTAGTAATAAATTTAGGTTTAGAGATACAACCACATGACAATGCAATCTTTTCTGCAGTACCAAATGAAGATGGAACTATTCACCTACACCATTAACCAGATGTATATTATTCAAGAACAGTGGAGATACAACATCCATCCAAAGTGGAAGTAAGCTTAAAAAGCAAATCAAATGTTAATGAGACTAAGGGTCTGAAGACTGACATTTGTTATACACTTTCCTGTCACTATAAATACAGCTCCTTCATACAATACACATTTGGTCAGTACATTCTTTGACTTCAATTTTTACGTAATGATTTTGAATAATGCAAAACTAAGTCTACCCATACCCGCAGAAAAGTCTATTAAGTCAGTTGTATGGGATATATGCTGGTGAGCAGTTTTGCATATATTCTTGGACGGCTAAAAGAAAGCCAAAGCAAATTTGCATTATTGTGGCACTGTCTGTTATCACTGGCATTTATATGACAAATTTCCAGAAGACAACTATTAAAACAGCAGTAATAAACACATGAAGAAATAAGCATTATAAATTTATTTTTTAAATATGTGAGTTAAATTATTAAAAGAATACACCATTGATAGAAACCAACATTATGTTCTTTGTACCCTCACAGGAAGATCCCCAGGTGAATGACAGTGTATTTGCCATCACAGTGCGCTTGATCACTAGTACCAGTACAATATGTCAACAAGAGATGTCAATTCTTTGATGAAGAGAAAAAGAAATAACAGCTTCAAACATACAAAATCAGACACACCTGTTTAGCAGCACACTTGCTAAAATGTCTACCCCTGGTTTTCTTTCCTGCCTAATCACAAACACTACACAAAAAATCTCTAATGGAAAGGTAAAGCAAAAGAAGCTGCAGAGAAACAGCCTTTCCAATGGATATGTTTCAGTGTGTATCCCAAAGCGGATGATAAACAGGAATAGGAAGGTGGATGTACAAATGCACCTGAAGATGTTTCCTCATTGGACACTAGTACCTCTAGTTTATCACCTGTGTCATTTATTATTCAGTGCTTCAGAAACAAGATTTCCTTCAAGCTTTTCAGCAAAAATTAAGTTTATCAGAAAATGCTACTATTAAGCAGATGTGCCACATAATTAGCAACGACAAATCCACTTACTTTTTTCTCCTTCTCATGATGTTTATCCTGAGAGTGAGAGGAAGAATCACTTAAACTTTGATCATATGACCTATTAGATCCCCGTTTGCTCTTTTTCTAAAAAGAGAAAATATATTTATGGATAGAGAAAAGGAACCATTTGAATAAATAAAAATTATAAAGTATTTCAACTGATAAGATGCCTTACTGCTTGAAGAAAAAAAAAAAACAAAAAAAAAAAACAACTCAGTTACTGAAAAACTGACAAATTCAGAACACTAATACAATTAACAAGACTATCCAAAGTATACCAGGAAAAAAGCCTATCCTTGTATCAACTTCTATGCCTCCCGCAAACTGGTAAGATATGTTTTCCACAAAGAAAAGAGATACACCACTTTTTAAAGATTAAAAGATGCTAGACGCATTTTCAAATGTGCGTAACAGAAAAGATGCTGCTCAGATGAGTATCACATGAAGCCACACTGCTGCACACCAGAAATGCATTGTAAGGTGGCTGTTCTATGGCTTCATGATTTATTATTCAAGTGATCTGACTGAAGTATTTTCAATAAAATGATTTAAAAATAGGATACAGAATGTTACAGTCACGTATGCATTTAAAGGTGGCAGACATAATTGCCTGTATTTCTGTCATGTTTAAGAGCCTAGTCTGGGACTGCAAAAACTTTATGCTACGCCAGTGTTCAAAGTGTTATTTTATCATAACTGAGGTAGCGTTATAAAGACACTTCAGGTCAGTGCTTTGCCAACCAATGTTTTCAGTGGTATAGTAAATATACGCTACCCACCATCTTCTGTGGTATATAATAAACACCTGTATTTACCAGGCATCAACAGTCACAGTAATCCTAAAAGAAACACTGAAACACTTTAAACCATCTTGTCAGTCTTCACTGTTCTTAGTGCTACAGCTTCATAACAGGAAGCTAACTAATTACACGTCAAATACAGAGTTATGTCTTCACTGTTAAACTTGCTTTTTAAATACACATACATGTGTATTAGCTCAGGATAATTAAAAATCTTAGCTTAGTAAGGGCCCTAGAAAGCCCTGACTTACTTTTATTACGAAGCAAATTCATCAATATTCACAAAAGCACAAGCTTATCTTCTAGAAAGCTAAAATGGTGCATTGGCCCTGTGTTTTTACCTCAATGCAACCTACCCAAAAGTCACCCAAGTATTCACCTTTTTTAGCACTGAAAACAAGTAATCAGCAAGTTTAACTACACTTACAGAAGCACCTGTACTTAAGTTGATATATTTAAATCTTCATAATTCAATATTCATAAGTAACATTTTTAAAATATCAGTAAGTTCTTCAAGGCCGCACACACACACATACACAGAAACAGATTTCTGGAATTATCAAACTAGTAAGAAGCAATAGGAAAGACTTCAGAGGTTGATCCAAAACCTACTGAAATAACAGAAATTTCAAAGTTTTTTGTTTGCTTATTTGTTGGGGTTTTTTAAAAATAAAAATCAAACCTCAAGTGACTTCCTTGAGGTTTTCTTTCATTGTTTCAGAGAACTTAAAGCCAAGGAATACTGAACTGGCTACACGGTGAGCAATACAACAAAAGGAAAAACACTTTTTTCTTTCAGTAGCAAAAAGAAACGGAGGGCTTCTTTATTCTCTAATGCACAGGATAGCAAGTAATATATTCTAGATTATTCCAAAATTAACTAAATTCCTAGAAGCAAACTAATTAAATAGCAAAAGAAACATTATAGGAACCCAAGGAAAAAAAAAAAAACACTAAATGTGCATGCTATTTCTGGCAGAGGGGAATGACCCACACATCTAGAAAGAAACCACTTAGAGAAACATTTTCAGCTAGTGCTTCTGTAACTGTGATTAAAAACACTGTTTTAATGAGACACAATCTACTTTCTGAGCTACATGAAAATATTATTTCTAGTATTAATAGCAATTCAGAGAGGAAAAGTCAGTGACCTTTTTTTTATAGAATTTAACAAATACGTACCAGTTTACTAAAATGGTATTTACAGTAGCCACAGTATTGGACGTTATCTGCACCATTGCCTTCTTCTTCACAAAGAAGTCCTGCAAACTGTGCACTAAAAATAAACCAAACAACATTCAAGGAAAGCAATTTTACATCAGCTGGCACCACAGTATCATAGCAGATAATGTATGGATACTTATATCTGCATTCAACAGAAGAGATTTCCACACAAGTGACATGCAAGCACATAACCAACCTTTGCAGCCCACTGAAAAACATGTATAGCTTATGCTTTGGCCTAATGCCTTTATGAAAGTCTTTCAGCGACTTACACAAGCTTACAGCTTGAAAATCTACATTTATTATGCAGCTACTCCCACAAATGAATAAACCAAGCAATTTACAATGATTCTTAGCTCAAACTGAAGCAAAAAATTATCTATGGAAAGAACAGTTTTTAACAAAATATACTGTAGATCCAATAGAGCCAAAGACATTTTTTCTGAAGATACATACATCCTTCTCTGCTTTGCCAGGAAAATAACTTTTTTTCTTTAATAGGACTTCAATGACATAATAAATCAAACAATATTTGTTGGTTTAAAAGACTGTGGCAGGTTAATTTCTTTTGAAAAGGAGGAGACTTACAAGTTTCCTTGCCTGGGCTAGTTATTACCTTATTCTACTACATTTTTTCAAACCAGATTTGTTTTTCGACATTTGCAATGTTGATTTCTTTTCTTTTCAAAATCAACTTAGACATTGAAAAATCTAATATTCACTTTCATTTTTCATATCATTTTCATTAGCATGATAATGCAATGTTACAGTAAAAATTATGTGTGAGAGTATTTAAATGAAAGAACAATATATAAGGCAGCTTATTTTCATTGCTTTTTAAAATCACTTTCCCCTTATTCATACTTCATGTTCCTGGGCAATCCAGAAATATTGCTCCCTAAATACACATACACCTACAGCAGGTGCCAACTCTAGAAAACATTTAAGAGGGTCTCTTTAAGTGACGACTTATCACCATGCAGGAACGGATGAACTCAAGCTCATTCTTCCTTAGACATTAGTTTTGTTAACCCAAAATTGATACACCTGACCCTGGATCTCTGCCTTCTGTAGTTCTCACATTTTTCTTCCATTTTTTAAATATTACAAAAGCTTCTCAGTATCCTCAGTCACAGGACTCTCTGTCCAGATACAA
Organism: Nestor notabilis; assembly: GCF_000696875.1. Classification (NCBI taxonomy): domain Eukaryota; kingdom Metazoa; phylum Chordata; class Aves; order Psittaciformes; family Psittacidae; genus Nestor; species Nestor notabilis. Next base: position 24,615 of record NW_009939460.1, on the reverse strand, counting down.
TTTTATAGTACAAACCTCATTTTTATTAGAATCAAAAAATACTAAAATTTGGCAAGATAGTTTCATTTTTAACCTAGTTCTCATGGACTCTATGGCATTCACTAAAAACAGGGTTTTGAAAGAAAAAAAAAATTGAAAAGGACTCCTGTATGCATTCAAGTGTTTGAAAGAAAAGAGACTGTCATCCAAAAACTTGGATGCATACATTTTTTTCACATCTAAGTAACCTCTTTACATAGTACGCATGCTTTGAGGAACAAAATCCATTTGCACCATAAAAAGAATCTTGACATTGATCACATCCAATGAAAAATTAGATGCTCATAAAAGAGTAAAACCTGCCAGATAGTCAAGTAATTGAAAGAAGAGTTGCCAAGAAATCAGTGCCTAAACTAGAGAATGGTATCCTTTAAGATCTATACAAGTCTTTCCAAGTATCACTTGATGACACTGAAGAAAATATATTTAAGTAATTTAAGTAGGTGTGCAAATACCATTTCCCTGACTGAGCTGGTCATGAAGAAACATACTGGAACACTCATAAAAGAGATGGGTAAATCCACAGATTATGTAGCTAGACAGTCTCTGTAAATCTGCTATCTATCTATCTGTTGCAAAGTAGCTTCAGCTGAATTTGAAAAAACAAGTAAGGCCTGTAAATTTTTGTGTGAAACTCCTTTTGCTTCCTTTTACCTGTTGACATGTGGCTTAATCTAATTATCCAGCCTCTTTCAGAAATCTACAAAGTGAGATAAGCATCTCCTGAATGCAAGCAAACCTAAATATCTTAAAGTAGAATCAATCAGATGGTGGACACAACTGTTTTTCTTCAACAGCTACACGTGAAACCCAAATCAATAGTTCACGATAGATGTGTACCATTTAGATAAAACCAGTAAGGTGAACTGCCCCCAGGTGTTTGGAAATCTGTATAAGAAGGGGTGAGTCTAGCGCATTTTTATGTATAACTCAGTAATTTTTCCCCACTGATTTACCAAAAGTAAGCATCAAACCAGCAGGTGTACAGTCTCAAACATTCCCACATCCTATAAAATATCATCTAAGAAAAATAAGTTAAAAAACAAACCACTAGACCTTATTCACAGGAGGACATGGCACTGAATACAACCCAAGGGAGTATTATTAGAAAGCTTTTGCATCTCACAGGAATTGTCTATGCTGCCACTACTATATTGCTAGTAAAAATTCTGTGTTGTAACAAAGTTAAGCATTTCTACACAGACCACTTTATACATTTCTTTACTCAGAAATAACCTAAATAAAGAGTTTATTCATTACATTGTGTGCATTGATTCTTTCTGGAACATCAGAGATGTTAAATAATAAAATATACTTACCATGTTACATGAAAAGCTTGTCGACATCCATGTTTATTACATGTCATACAAGCACCAGTGGCTGCTTTACTTTCTCTGCCTTGTTCATCACAAATATAGCATGTCTATCAAAGAGAAAATACTTCACATGATAAGAAGCATACAAATAAATTGTGTTACTTACAGATTCTTGGGTGAGAACTACTGGATTTTGCAGCTAAGCTTATATAAGAACTTATTTTAAAAGTCTAACTATGTATGTTTGCAAAAGGAGATCACCCGGTAGACACTTGGGATTCATGTAACACTTCACCAACTCTAATGCAGTATAAATACTAATTTACATAAATTCTATACCACTGTTAGACTAGCCAAACAGTTAAACAGCCAACAGTTACTAGCATTAGGCTTCCAAATTTTCCTTGCTTTCAAGTGTGTGTTTATGTCCTCTTAGGTTACAATAACTTTCACATTCATTTAACATTACCTGTATTGATGGCATTCAGAAACATCAAATTAGACTTAGCACCTGATGGTACAAGATACCATATGGAATACATGCATACATCTACAAAATTGCATACATCTACAAAACTGCACGCAGGAAAACTGCGAACAAAATTCTATTCATATATTTGGTGTAAAGATTTTTCAGAAGTCTCAAAGCGTGCTAGCATCACAGTCATATGATGCTCAGCTACTTTTAATTAAATACATTGTTTAACAGAACTCTGCTTTAATTTCAGCATGACTTGGACAGCCACATAAATATTTTAGAAACTAATCAAGCAAGAACCTTCTGTAAACAAAGCTTAAATTAGTGTATCAAGTGCACTTCAACCTCAAAAACAAGCTAAAATGAAAACAACCTGTCTAGTACCTGAAAATCTCATCATAGCATTTCTGTCAATTTTCTAATTTGTTTTACTGGGATACTGTGGCAATTTGTAATACTTTCAAAAATGTTGTCAGTAAACTGGAAGTGTAAAAAAAAAAAAAAAAGGACAAAAAGAATCCAAAATCTTTCTCATTTTTCAATACTTTTGGTTTTTTTAATCATGAGGCCAATAAACGTGGGTACGTGCTGTATGGAAACTCACTATTATACTAGACATCCCCACCATCTCTCACCAGCATTTCAGGGAGATACATCTCCTTCCACTTTTTACTGCCCTAATTACCAAAATGCCATTTAGAAAGATTTTATCATATCACATTTATGTGTAAAATTTTACAGTTTAAGAGTAGATTCTTAATGAAAGTTTTCTCCAGCATTGGGATAGTCAAGCGTCTGTTTATAAATGAGAGAGAACCTTGCTGAGGTAACAAATATCAACAACACACTGCTACCTCTGCAGAAATCCCATTCCAAGATCTCAGATGAGAAAAGAGAAACTTCCTTCCCTCCTCCCCAAAACTGTCTACATTTAAACTTTAACTGACTTCTAGCAATTGTAACACAACCTCTCTTCTGTGAGGCAAAGAATGAGTAGAATAAATAAAAAAAAGCATCAATCACAGGAGGTAGAAAATACAGTTTAAGAAAAATGGACCAAGGTACCACTGAAATAAAAATATCAAAAGGATATAACACAAAACCAGTATTACTCAGAAAGCCATGAAAACGAGTGAAATTCTGAGATCAGAACAACCTTTTACAGAGGTATTTAGAACAACATTTAAAATGACATGCCAGCTAACTAAAGCATTTTTGTTAACATGCTGGGCTCTGGGGTAGGTGAGTCATTCTTGTACAGTTTCCATAAAACTTTTAAAAAGCACTCAACCCAATAGCTAATATATCCTAAAATCATACCCTAACATGTGAAGGATCAGAAAGGGGATAATCCTATTTAATTCTTTGCCTTGCTCCCTTTGTACATCAAGGTAGTGCATACAGATAATTCAGTTGTTTGACAGGGTCTGAGACTGGCTGCTTTTTAGCTTTCCATAACATGACCTGACACATTCAGATTTTAGGAACAAACAAGGTCATGATGTATCAGCCTCATCTGAATAACTATATTAAGTGTAAGTAACTTCAAAAGTAAGTAGCTCTATAAACAGAGTTCAACAGACCCCATGAAACTCAAGCTCCGGTTACTGTCCTGTTTTTTCAGAGTTTCGCCTTAAGATCTGTAATTTTTTCCCCCACAGAAGCTCAGAAAGAAAAGCACTCCAGTTAGTAACCACGTAGTTCCTGGTCTTCAAAACTACATACTACATGTGTTTCAGGACATCTTAAACAAATTTACAGTAAAATGATTGGAAATGCTAACAAACTACTAGCTACATTATGAACAAGCTTAAGCACAACATGGTGGACTGTCGACCCATTTTAAGAAGCTCAGTGAACTTCTGTTTTTCCTGCAATAGTCATGAGAAGTATAAAACCTGTTTCCTAATCCTCCATGTGAAACAGGGCCAAAGAAAGTTCATCTTCCTGTTCCAACATGGATGGTAAGTTCTCTCTAAAGCTAAGCTTCTCATACTTCCACCTTCTCTTAGACACACAAACAGTTACAGAAGCCTGAGAACCTTTTATCTTTCTTTCACAAAGCAGGAAAATGAACACTTTCATGCATTTGCAAATCCATGCAATTGCTACACCCCTCTGAAACTTCTGGAATGTGGAAGTGTAAAACTGTGTGTTCCACCACCTAAAGCAGAGCTGCTCTTCAGAGCTCTTATGGAAAGAAAGTACTTAAGACTTCTCCCAAACTGACTGGAAAATACATAAATCATTACACAAAGGTTTTGACTCAGCAAGGAAATTTTACCCAAAAAAGGCAACAAATATCTTAGTTTCTTTAATGTCAAAATACGTATTTTGCAATACTGCCTTTATGCTCCTGTCAATATTTTTCCTTCAAAGATTCAAAATGTAAACCTTCTTTGCAAAAGCAAAGACAGAAGGGAATATAAGGCAAGAAATACCTTACAAAACAAAAAGTAATCTGAGAAATAGTTTACTCATAACAGCTACCCAACAGCATTCTCTGCTTACAGAATCAAATCTAGGAGTACTGAAATATGTGTAACAGCTGCCTTTAATACTAGGCATACTCCAAATACTAGGCAAACTCCAAATGCACTTATTTTTTAATCGGTTCTTAAAAGAGGTTCCTAAAAGCAGTAATCATATTCAATTACCACATACTTTCCAACAAACCTGAAAAAGACAAATAAAGCTCACATAAAATAAATTGATATAATCCATGCATAACCACCCAAGGAATAACAAACATTTACTGAATAAGAGAGCAACCACTAGTCCATTTGCTTTTGGAAGTGACTATGTAAGAAGAGCTTTCCTGTTAGTTAACCCACTAAGCAAGTCATTCAGTGGATTCATTCAGTAATGTGATGGGTTTTGCCCCAGAAGCAGGTAAACTTTAGGGAAATAACAGACAAATTCCTTGACATTGACAAGCCTCATGCTTTGGTGTCTGCCATGTTTATTCTTGCATTTAAGATTACTGTACTTTGTAATGTTGTGTATTTCACAGTGTTCAATAAAGAAACAAGCGCATAGAAAAAATTGTGTAACTTGTGTACTATCTCCTGGCAAAACTCCAGTGATGTTTGTCCTTATTTTAAAGGCTACAGTGTATGTTCTCCCTTATAGTAATTTTCATCAGCCTATATTTTCCACCAATTCCATATGCTAGCATTCTATATGTATCCAGCCACATAGAGGGGATTATTCAGGACTTCACAAGAAATAAAATCTTTCTTAAAATCATCCTATTCCAACCTGAGCTGACAGATAGAATGAAATTAGTATTAAGCCTCTCTAAAAAGAGAAGCAACTCTAGTCATTTTTTCCTTATTACACGTTCACATTTGTTCATCAATGTGCAACAAATGTTTTAAGAACTGTTTGCCATATCTACCTCTCAAAAAAACAGCTTTTAATTCCCATTTCCTCCAAAATTGATAAAGGCAAAGTTAAATGCTTTACATATTTCCTTAACTTAAAAATAGTAACTGAATTGATCAATCATTTAAATAAATACAATTTATACTGTATAGCAAGGATGGTGGGAGATGAAATTATTGCAGGCTACCTGAAAAGGGAATCAGTAGTTGTCTTGGGTTTGGGGCATTGTTCAAAACTAGCCTACTTGGGAACTAGTGGCAGTTTAGCCACAGCAGAACCAAACTTGGGACTGGCTACGGCCTTATCAAACAAGTTGGGAGAGTCCCCAGTCAGCAACTGCTGCTTAAATTCTGTGTTGTTACAGTTAAGACTGCTGTTGGAAGTGCAGTTAGATTGGTTTCAGGAGGTTTGCTGCAGCAAAAGCGCATTTCTTTGATTCCCCCAAAATCTACAACTTCTACCTCCCTACACCAAATAAAAACAGCAAAAGATGAGTTTTTTAAAAAGGGGGGGGGGGAAACACTAATTTGCAGGCTTTTGAGTGTGATCCCAAACCTTGACATTTCTGATATAGGTCTCATTATATTTTATAGGATACTGTAGTGCCCTGTATAGGCCACTATAAATATAAAATAATACATAAAAATGTATATAAATGTATACTGTAGATTAAGTTTGGTACTGCTGTGGTTAAATTGCCATCAGTTCCTGAGTGGGTTAGTTTTGAGCAATACCCCCAAAACCAAGACAACTACTGATTCCCTTCTCATTGCAGTAGCCTGCAATGTGTTCATCCCCGACCCTCCTTGCTATTCAGTATAAATTATATTTATTTAAATGATGCTGAACTAAAAAAAATAAAGTATCTTTGTAAAGCACTTAACTTTGCCTTTATCAATTTTGGAGGAAATGGGAAATAAAAGCTGTTATTTTAAGAAGTAGATATGGCAAACAGTTATTGTCAAGCACTGGCCTAAGTAGTTTTAGGCTGACTGTTAAGGAACATGGGAAATAGGCCCAAATCAGAACACCCACCAAAAATGCAGAGAACTAAGAGCTGGACAACATCAGGAACTCTTATCTACATCATCTGTATGGCATTACTAATTATATAGCAAGCAAAAAAACTCATGGCAACAGCAGACCAAAAAAATGCAGATTGGAATTTTAGCAGTAAAAATTAATTATACATCATATATTTGGAACAAGAAAAGACCAAAAAGGAAGCAAAAAAAGTTCTAACAAAAAGGAATTAAAGACTAAAGACAGAGACCAACAATGGACTTTGTGAACAATATTAAAATACATAGGGTACATTTTTTTGAAGTTACAAGGATTTACTCATGCAATCAATGGAAATAGTGCAAGATAAAACAAAATCTAAAGTGTTCCACAAAATCTTTGAAGTACATTAGGGAAGAATCACTAACAATAAAAAAAGAAGTTATTACTACTGCTCGAGGAAAACTGAGAAAACAGATGTGCTATTGGCCCAGGGTTGAAGAGGGAGGAAAATAAACTCATCTGCTACGAGAAATCTGTACTGCTTGTGTCCAAGCACAAAAATTTCATTAGTTCTGCACTTAATCCTACTGTTGCATGTTCCTGCAAATGCAGAAGGAAGCCAATAGTGAGAAGCCTACACAGATGCTCAGGTACTATGTAGTGAGAAAGTATGACAAGAACCTAGATTTTTACTTCAGGTTTTTCAGGAACACCAGTAAATAAGATGGGCAAAACATACTGACAGCAACTGTGAAAATCTGAAACAGATAAGGAAAAGACCAGTTTGAAAAAAAAAAGAAAAAAGGCTAGGAAATGGCCTCAGGTTGTTCCAGGTGCGGTTTAGATTGGGTATTAGGAGAAATTTCTTCATCAAAAGGGTTGTCAAGCATTGGAACAGGGTGCCCAGGGAAGTGATGGAGTCACCATCCCTGGAGGTATTTAAAAGACGTGTAGATGTTAAGGACATGGCAGACTTGGCTGTGTGAGCTTAATGGTGGGTCTCTATGATCTTAAAGGTCTTTTCCAACCTAAATGATTCTTTAAAGGAGGTGACGGGGTGCAGTGTAAATCGGAGATATAAACTGGGGGCGGCAGGCAGCAAAAGAGTGAGGTCATAGAGACAACATGACCAGGACGGGTTTCCCTGTAGGAAGAACACAAGAGGTAATACACGCCTTTCTTTCTTTCTTTCCTAACACAGTCTATTCATCTTTTACCCCAGTGTCCACCAAAATAAAGTAAAAGAAAGAAACTATAAGTAAAAAGAACAACATAAGAAAAATATGTAATCAAACTAATCAGAAATTCTTTTGCTGCCTACAGAAAGGAAAACACAAAGTAGGATGTACTTAAGTCTAGTGAGAAAGAGGTAGTGCAAGTGAAACAAGCAGAAAAATATAGTTATTGATATAGAACATTAATAAGTTATGTTACTTTGTGCTTTTTTCCCCTTTTTTATTTTTAGATAAAATCTCACTGTGCTTTACAGAACATTCCATCTCACTGACACTTATTTAGAAGGAGATCTTCTATAAGGAAATAATCCCACTAAAGTGAATACTGTTTACAGAAGCAAAGGTCTGCAAGCTTTTGCCTTAATATATTAGCATAGCTTTTCTTCCTAAAGGAAATGTTTATGAACATGCTTGTGTTCACATCAATACTTAAAACAGTATGACTTACTGGTAATTAATAACAACATTTAAAATAAGCTGTAATAATATTTTAACCCATGGGAAATATTTTACATTCGTAGCAAAATAAACTGTTATTCAAATATCAGAATATTTTTAATTAACAAAACAGTCCCTAATCTGTAAAGAACAATGAGACATGGCAGATAACCATTACGGCTTAATTTAATAATAGCTTTCTTAATTCTTGAATTTACCATAAAGTCATAGCAGAAAACATACAACATTACTGCATACATTTATGAATTTTACATGAACTGCATTCTAAGAAGTGTAGGTTTAGATTATTAAAACTCTCAAGTTTTAAAATAAACACATTAGATATAGATAAAAAGACATGTAATTATACCTTATTATAACGATCATGAGGAACAGACTGCAACACGATAGGTTCCATTGTAGAAACATTTGCAAACTGCACCTCGGGAATGTACAGAGCACAAACCACATGAGCCCAACCTACAAAAAGTTATAATTGTAATTTTAATGTTTTCTAGAAGCTCAAAGGACATTTCAATTATAATACAAAGAATCTTTTACTACACTTTTTTCCACAGACTGTTTTAACTGTTTGGAATGTTACAGGCGTAAGTTACTAAAGTCATGTTTACATTTCATTTTATATTATCCAAAGTTTAGATAAGCTGTAATACATTTTTAAGTTTATTCAGTGGAAAATTTATACGAATAATACTCCATGAAATCCAGATACTAATGATTTATACAAACGGCGACACACAAACTGAAAACAGGTTATTTCTTTAAATTTCTTGGATTAACATAGTCATTGCATAAAACCTATGCAAATTCCTGCAAAAGGGAAATATCATCTGAACAGATTAGTATTCCTGCAAGCATTACTATCATATAAGACTTCTGTGTATGCTTTCTATTTAAACAAAGTCATTCAAATTTGACTAGACTCCTATATAGCAAGAAATCCCAACACACATATACCCACATCCTCCCTGTAAAAACCTCTTTTCCTTCTTTAAAGGTCAGACCAACTCATTTTTCCATAGGAGTATCAACTCCTATATCCAATCCTGTTCTAACTAATCTACTTGGGGTCATCAAGAAATGCTTAATTACTTACCATACTGCACTTTAACAATATTTCAAGAAGTGAACGTTCCTAATTGTCCGACATTTGGTTGTAGGGGGGTGAGGGAAAACACCAATTCAGAAAGAAACCCGCTAATTTTAGGGCTTTTTTCCAATACTAGCATCCTGAGAGGAGTTGGTTTGTTTCAGTGGAAGACAGTTTGCCTTAACTGTAAATTCAGCAAAAGCTGCTACACAGTTAACCCAACATATTAAGACAGTGACACTAATGATAGCATTAGAGTAATATCGCATAGTACAGAGCTACCTCATCTGAAAGTGAATTTGGTGTAGCTAATCATTTAGCATGAATTCTGTTCTTCCCTGAGAGGAAAACTAAAGTCTTTTGCCTTAAGACCTTTAGTACACCTTAAAAATAATTATGCTTTCCTCCTACTTGTATGCAAACATTAAGGACATAATATGATAGACATAAATAATGAGATAACCTAAGAGATTATTAGATTAGGTAAACAAACTAAATTAGCATTGTGCAAATGCATCCTATAATTAAAGATAAATAAAGCCAATACAACAACAAAAAAAAGCCCACACAAAACACACCATACTGCCTCACTGCAGAGTTTTTCGAGTTTTGTTTTCATCTTGCATTTTCTCTTTTTAACTACTCTACTGTATCTAAAGGTTCTTAATTTCTTCATTCAACTGTACCTTGACCCAAACTGAGCTAAACGTCAAGTTTGTACTTACTTAGAGTAATACTGAGACTCTGGAATGGTATCTGGAATTGTGTCTGTGTTTTTTATTCTTTTCTTAAAGCAAAAATCTTTTCTAATTGTTTCAAACCAACTGGTATCCCCCTCCCCATTTATTACATTTGTAGTTATAATCTGTATACAAAATGGAAAGTGCACACGCAATTGTACAGTCAGCATTCATTCTAGTAATTCATCTACAACTAAGTACAGTATTTGTGCTGCTCCATCATTTTATTCACAATTAGTTTGTAGAATTATTCTAGCAGAAGAAGCACGCGAATAATAAAAGAGTATGGAAAATAAAGTATAAACTGCCAACTTGAGCTGCTTTTACGATTGGTTCCAATAGACCATTTTAAAATTATCATTAACAGACAGACTGGGGAAAAAAGAAAAACCAACCTATAAAAACCACAGACTTGTTTTGCTACTTTCTCTACTTTGCTATTTCTCTACTTGAAATATCTTCAGGGAATAAATTTATAAGGAGTTTTCTAAGACTTGCAAACTGCCCTAAGCCAGAGTCATCTTACTAAAGACAGATAAATATTAACATGGTGTTAACGGTGAGTATTTCTCCTTAAATCTCCTGTCAAAAAATTAACTCAAACACCATTCATCTAATAAAGCCTTTAAACCGGTAGAAGAGTTACACATAAACAGATGGCAAAAGCTTTTACTACAGACATAATTAACCCTGTACTCCAGTAACACTTACTTATAACGAAAAAATATTATGTAAATATACAAAATATACCACAGACATTAAAAGAAAAATCACTTACTAAGCCAACTGAAATCTCAGTAAGTAAAAAATTTTTACAAGAAACTGTAAATGAATATTACTCCATCAGTACAAAAAAAAAAAAAAAAAAAAAAACAAACACGTATAAGCTTAATATATTCTGATTTCCAAAATATAAGGCACACATTGAGGATAGCTATGGGCAACAGCACACATTCATCTTGCATGAAAACAAAACCAGTATCTATATAACAAAATGAGAATTGACGACAAGGAATGGAATTCATTGATTTCCATCTGGCATCTTTAGATTCCAGATAATCTGACTTTGCTGAAAAATCACAAAAATTTATCAGTAGGGGAGGTTGCAGCACCCTTATGCTACCAACCTCAAATGCCCACATCATCAAAGGAGCCTAAACTCCAGCACCAGCTCCCAGTAGCACGCAGAGCACCCATACACAACTGCTTAAATGTTCTTTTGTCCAAAGATTCACTAGTGAAGAAATATAAAATTGTCAGAGAGCAACACGCAGCTCACCTGGAAAAGCCAAAAGAGGCAGAGCTTCAGCAGCTCTCCCTAAAGAAAGAAAAAGGAAGACATTTTTCCACACAACAAGTGTGGTTATGGACTGTCTGCCTAAAGGTGCTGTGGAATCTCCACCTTTGGAGAACACAAGAAGGTCTATAGACTCTTCCACAGAACTTTTGAACTTAAGGGAGGTCAAGAAGATTCAGTTTTGCCATATAAGGACCAGAGAGTAGCAGAGGAAAAGAGAAAAGAAAAAAACAATTATCATCTTTTCCTAAGCATCAAAAGACTAGTCATTGTTGCTACAAAGAGTAAGCATGGAAGTAAGGACACCTAAAGCAAAAAAGTAGATGTGATAGCTCTCCTCTATCTCACTGATGGAAGAATGAGCTACTAGCACATAAGCAGACTTTACTTTTAATGTTTTCTGCAACTGAGTGGTCTCTTGACTACATAACAGCAAGAAAACACCTCCCCCATTCTCTGCTGCACTTTCTTCACTTTACACAACCACTCTCAGGCAGAGCACAGAGCTCAGAATGCCAACATAATAAAGTACCTATTGCTGGGTTCAGAGTTGAGTGCTTTTGTCTGCTGTTTCTTACTGGATGACAGTTGCCTACTTTGTCAGCAGAGATAATGAAGCATACTAAAGAGATACCCATCCAAACTGTACGTATAGCCCATAACAGAAGCAAGAATTATAAGGATTTACGATATTTAAGGCTACACTAAAATACGTATTTTTCAATTAACTCCACCTAAGACATGAAGATTGTGCTATAAACTTCCTATTTGAATCACTTGCTACATTATGCTTGGACAACTGTCAAATTTCATCGGCAACTACACATCTTCACACACAAACACACTTTATTAAATCCAGTCCTTTCAAGCTTTCCCAATGTTTAAGTGTGAAAAATACTGTTGTATACCCATGTTTTAAAGTTAAAAAAAAAAATCCAGTGGCACTGTTCTACATAGTCAGTAACATTTTTACATTTAGAACATTCTAGTGTTTCTGTTGGAAGTGAAATTATTTTATCACCACTTCACCCAAAACACCACACAGAAATAACAACAGGATACCGACTTTTCTTAACTGTTACCCAAACTTAGACATTTTTCAATAACTTCTGTTCCAAATGAGTTTATTAAAGCATCTGTATAGACCATATATCCTTTACTATTTACATCAGTGATAAGCTTCCGCTCGTTTCGGTTGTGCACAGTTTGCATCCAAACAACTGTCCCCAGATTTTTTACTCACTTCTTTTAATTTTACTTATAAAATTTACAGTAATTGCTAACAAACTCTTACTATTCCTGACCACTCCTTACTATTACTGAATTGCTTATACTCAAATTACTTTTGCTTTCATCACCCTTTCAGGACAACTTTAACTGGAAGGGGAGTGGAGGCAGGTGACACAGGTTTTAGCAAATGCAGGTACTAGCATCTTACAAAATGTTCCTGAAATTATGCCTATCCTCTGAATTTTCTCTGAATTTTTTTCCCCCTTATTTGACTATTTTTCAGTCTTTGAGAAGGTAGCCATTTGACACGTTTTCATTAATCGTATTTTTAGTAGATTACACTGCCTGGCTTGCTTATTTTAAAATAAACTTAGGCTTTAGCTTAAAAACAATACAGTAAGAAATGTATTATAAGGGTTAAAACCAGACACTGAGTTTGCTTGTTTGTTTCTGTGCATTCTTATCAGAACTGAAACTGAAACTACTGGAAAAAAATACAGGCAGCTGGCTGCCACATGCTGGCAGATGCACTGCCTCTTTTTGCTTTAAATGATCCAATCTTCTACATCAATGTCTCCATCCAGGTATGGTTAAATGTCACCAGGTTTCAGTTATTACTGATTAGAAACAACTTACTAGTAACAGTCAAATTCAGATTCAAAATTTTTACTTCAACTCTGCTTTCATGTCCGGTAACTCTGGGAAATGTTGCTTACCTTTCAGGGAAGAACAATCAAAAATCAAATCCACTGTTCTTTCTAAGATACATCATACATGTATAGCTAAGTCACTTTCCTTTGAAGACATCTTAAGGTACAACTTTAATCAACATTAAAACAACATCAGAACAACATACAAACCAACTGCAAGATCTAGTCTGATGATAATAACAATGAAAACAGTTTTATCCAATATCAACATTAAAACAACATATTAATCAACTCCAAGGTCTACTCTGGTAACAGTAATAATGAAAACAGTTTTATCCAATATCAGAAATTAGAAATACATGCTGAAGAGCCTTCAAAGTTTAAACACGTCTTACGAACTTCCAGCTTTTCTTTTATTTCAATTTATCCCTCAGAAAGACACACTACTGAGTTTTGTTGATTTCTACATTTCATTCTGGCTTGCAAAATGCTTTATCGCCAGCACAGAATCTATCCAAATTTTACCAATCTTCTAGTGAGATTTCAGCAAACTAACTAATTTTTAACCCAGTGAAAACCTAGCAATAAATACACACTTAGGCAGGTATAATATGAATATACATTATTCATTAACAGAGCAAAAAATCTCAGGCTCTAGAACCCTAACTGCAAATACTTGATTTGTTATCCCAATGCAACAAAGAACAGGTAACTCCTAACAATTTCACCATCAGCAAACAAAAGACTGTTGCCAACAAAGAACTCTATAACTAGAAGCAAACTCTACCAAAGTAATCTAAAATCAATGGAGAAAACTCAGGGTGATAAATAATAGGCAGTACATTATCCATCTAACTAGATTCTTGCCTTTACAACTACTAAAGTGTTCAAAGCTTGATTCACAAGCACTTTCACCTTAATTCACAGTACTTTTAAATCTTCTAGTGCAAAATCTGAAGCCTTGCTTTTACAATCTTTTACTTCATAATCAAATAACAGCAACAGACTTACAATCCATCTTACCATCCAAATCAAAAAGCCCACCAATAGCTTGTGAACTAACAGGCGCAGAGTAGACACTACGGTAGGCCTACATCCCACAGTCAATGTTGAAGCTGTGCTGCAAAGCAGTAACAGACCGCAGAGGCCAGAATCATGAAGTCACACCAAGATCCAGCCATAGTGCCAGTCTGGTCCCCAAGAGAGCTCTGGGATGTCATCAGCATCTCCTAACCATGCATTGATTCCAGAGTAAAATTTGCTTATGCATTCTGTGTAAGTTTCTGAAGAGTCCATTATACCTCACTAAAGAAATTTTACTTTATTTATAGCTACAGCTCACTCCTAAACCAAGTGAATCTATTATTCCAGCATGGAAAAACCTTTCTTTGTTGAAATGTTAGTTTCTTATTAGGGTTGCTCCAAGTTATAAGTTAAGGATACACCTCAACTCATTTATGGGCTGCCACTGAAAGGAAAGCTCTCACCTTACTCCTTGTTCTCAACTGTACATCCTTACACTCCTCCCCATAGTATAAGCTTGCAATGTAGCAGGGCAGACACAATTTTATTCACCTGATTACTAAACTTGTGGGAAAACAAAAGTCTGCCTTCCAGTAATCAGTAAATAAGGTGATAAAATCCAATCTGAGGTCATATGATTACCATACACAAAACCACCAGTGCAGAAACACTCACTCTTGGGAAAAATCACAGTCCACTCCTTTCAGCAGAGGTCAATAGCTGTCCTAGATTACATGAAAGTGTACCCTCACAGTAGCCACAACTATCAGATCTGCCAACAGACCCCAAGACTCAACTCTGCCCCACTCTGAGAAGTGAATCCAGCACTTCAGACAGTTACTGTCGTTACTTGCCAGAGGGTAAGATGAAGTACTATTTTAGACATTTAGTTAAAGGTCTCTTCATTAAGGCATTCCATACACTTTTGGTTTGACCCTTATCTCCATTTCTGTAAAGACAATAAAATTTGCAGAAAGAAATCTGTCAGCTTAAGTTACTGTCTTTTCCTTAATACAGTTTTAGAGTTTGCTATAGTTAGCACGGTATTATCCACTATCTTGTTTATCCACTCTTTTCAAAGGTGGGTGAAAAGGTGCTCACACTAACTACTAGAGCTCTCACCACTGTGGCTGGTAGTCAACGTCATCATTGGTACATAGAATGAAGGGATAATTTCTGTTTAAAAAAACGTTTGTCTATGAAAAAACAGCTTCACCCTGCAGAGTCCTACTATAGAATTTCACCAAACTCTCCATTTATCAAAATTTGTTCCTCAACTGAAGAGCTGGTACATAAGAAAGATTCACTTTGAATCATCATTCAGCACACAGCAAACAGTTTGTTTTTGAAACAGCTACAGATTACATTCCACTGGTCCACTGAGCAAGCTAATAGCTTTAATAATTTTATCTGGCATGCTATGGCATTAATGAGTCTCATCCCCCTCCCTCAAGAAATCCTTTTGTACAGCTAAAAGAAGAACTGTCATAAATATTTATCTAAAGCTCTGAAAAAAATAAATCCTAGCTATACATTATGATTCCTAGCAATATAAATAATAAATATACAGTGTAGGTTATATGGTGATGTGTTTATCTATATTAGTAAAATCTTTTGAATTGTTTATTAATTTTTACTGTCTTTCCCAGTTAAAAAAAATACAAACTCCTGCAAATCTGCACAAAAAGACCAGAACATCTCTAAGTACCTCTTGCAAAACACATATGCCTGAATGTGTACATATGACATTACACCATCCACGTTCTCAGATGTTAATACCAAGAAAACTCATCAGAAGAGTAAACATGACAGTGAGAGCTGTTGACTCTAATAACAACAGCAGCAATAAGAAAACCTAGCATGTAATGTTTTTCTAGACTTGGGAGACCCTGACACTAACCCAGGGGATGGGAAGAGGGCCTGGACCATGACATAAACCCACCGCATTGTTAGCTGGCCTTTTCCCAAGCAGCTGCATGAAAGAAGTCTTGGTGAAAAGTCACACAAAGAATGCTGTTACACAGCATTCCTGATCATCATCCAGTGGAATCAGATTTCAAAGGAACAACTTCTACAGCAAAATCAAGCCTTTTAGGCTTACAGAAAACGGTAGACAAAGATTACTGTAAGAAAACTATTTAAATGGGAGATGAACAATATTAGATAAAAGTGAACAATCTGCTTAAAAAACAGACCGCATACTCAGGAGAAGATAAAAGAATTGCAATGCAAAAAACTGTGATCAGTTCAAATGGTCATGATTTTATTTCCTCTTCACTGAGTGTCAAAAACCCAAAGGAAATTACTGCAACAGCTAAGGAAACATTACTGAATTGAAAAGGCCCAAAAATGTCCATGAGCCAACAGTTCTCAAATATCTTCAAACAAATGCTCACTTGTTGCTTTTCTGTTTTTAAAAAATGTGTTTATATTTTGTCCAACTACTAATCCACACACAAGAGCAGAAAGCTAAAGAAGAGTTAATCTCTCTCTCAATAGCCTTCTTTCATATATGACACCAAATCAATAAGCAACTCAAATACATACCAGTTTTTCTCATTTTAAAAAACTTTTACATTCAGTCATGTGTTTAAAACCACAGTGGTGCCCCTAAATGAATATGAATGCCAAATTTAGCAAGGAATTCTGTCAATAAATATATGCAAAGAAAAAAACTCCCTTTTTCAACTCAATCCTTTCAGTATGAATTAAAAAATTAATAAATAAAAGCCAGTAAGTAACCTAACAAAATTTATAGAACTGCAGTCTCTGAACATTGAAAAAGTCCTAATGTTTATGTAAAAACAAATTCCACAAAGTCCACATGTAGGCAAGACTATTTTTTTGTTCACAAAACTTAACCATAGCTCTAAGACTGTCAAAGATATTAGGCAGACAAAACATTTAAATATATTCAAAGCTTATTCCTAAAATTTCCGACAATCACCCTGATCATAACTGTGCAATGTCCCACTACTTGTAATAAATGAATTAAATCAAATGTGTAGCTAAATACAGTCAACTCTTAATAATCCTTCGCATGGATAACTCACTGACAGATAAGCCACACCATGGATATTAGTACAGGCTACACTCTGCTAAATCCAACTGTATTGTTTCCAAGATCTGTGCAAGTGCAGGAGCAGAATGACCGTTTTCACACAGTGTGAAGAGACTGAACAAACATGTGCAATCAGACCGTAACTGCTGCTTTTCAGGGTCAGTTCAGGTCTCTGACAATGGAAAGCACAGGAGGGACACTAAAGCAGACTAGGATGTATTCTGCTCAAATCCAGACAGAATTATCTCTCTGGGGCTCACTACAGTTTCCGATTACAGTGACAGCAGCCACCATCACCAAGCCAAGAACAGACAGGCATCTGTGTAGTCTCCAGTGAACCAAAAAAAAGTTATGAGCAACAAAAAATGCCATTTCCATTTGGCACTTCACATGAACCCTTTAGTCCTTCCAGATCCAGACACACTAGCAACTTGGTGCAGAACCAAATGCACTGGGTTTCCAACACTAAGTGGAACATTTCCACAACGCTGTCTAAAAACCACCTGGCTAGTGCAGTCACTATTACCTAGGGTAACTGAACTTCCCCTGTGCTACTCCAATAACTCCACCTCTAACAACCCAAATAGCCAAGAGTTAACTATGGCTGTAAAATTGGTTAACACCTCCAAAATGTAAATTACCCATGTCTTCTGTTTTCAGAGCAATTGCAGAAAACAGTGCACTCAGTTTTAAGAAAATTCTTGAGGCAAAAGCCTTGCTGAAATCAACACTTTCATTCCAATTTCAGGATGTGTCCCAGTTTCAAGGGAGTGTGAATATTCAGGATACTGAAAATATTCTGTAATTAATGAGAAAAATTTGTACCAAAAAATGGTGACCCATAATTACATTAGTAGTCTCTGTTAAGGAACTCTAAACTATACTGTAATCATTATGCAGTCTAGAGATTCCATGGCATCATGTACTGCAAATTTGCTTCTCTAAATTTCATACTCAGCTCTGGTAAGGATTATGTATCATTTGGAAGACATACAGAGAAGGAGAAAGGTGATGGTCAGTTCTCTGTACAAGGAATGCCCAATCAGTCTGGGCTCCTTCATCCTGAAATGGATACAAAAGAAGAATATGACAGAGGTCTATAAAGCCAGAAGAGGTTACTGAAAAGGTGAACTGCTCTTTGTCACTTCCTATCACTTAGCAAGTGCCAAGTGGCATCAAACAAAACTGTGAGGTAACAGGTTCTAAACAAACCAGCGTACATCTTGACACACTGTAGAGATCAACTGCAAAATGCCTTGCCACACAACATTATGGACACTAAACCTTTATACAGAAGTGGATATATTAAAGAGTACTACTCCAAGAATGCTGTATTTATGGTATCACTGAAAACTGTACTTCTGTATTTGCCATAGATGATACTGGAGAACCCAGCATTAACTCTCAACAACTGATAAGCATGAGTAAGGTACAGTAGGTGTCTCCAACCCGAGCTGTAAAACCTAAAAAGTAAGTCTCAAGAAACACTAATCTCCAGAAAGTCAGATAAGCAGGAACATGCCAGTAAAAGGCAAGGGAGCAGGAGGAAAAATGTACATAAAGGAACCTCATGCCACTTGGAGGGCAGGGGAGGGAGGGAGATAAAAACCCACAACACACCAACACAACCACACCATACACCACCATTACTGTTTTCTAGTCAGTCCGTCAGTAATACTTAAAAAAAACCCACAAGTTTGATTCACAAACTACTTCGTCATATATATCTTACAGTGCCCCAGAGTTGTTAAAGGCAAGATAACACCATTATATAAGAGCTATAAGATTAGGCTGCTTTGAGTTACAGTTGTAGAACTGACATAAGATAACTAATATACAGGCTGCTATGGCAGAATAGTCCTGGCAGTTCCCCTATATCAGGATTAGTATGGTCAGCTGAGTCAGGGAAAAGATTATCATTTAGCTGAAGAGCAACCCAGGGAAAGTGGGGAAGGAAAAAAAAGAAAAGAAAAGAAAAGAAAAAAGTTTTAAATGCTAGTACCATCGCGAAGGAGGAAACAGCGCACAGCAAGGACCCTCCATGCAGTAATAGCCTCTTACTGCAGGTTAAGAACATTGTGGAACCCTACAGTAAAAGTTCAGTAGACCAAAAACCATTAAGGTTCCTGACATAAAAGAAAATACAGTACCTTCAACACCCAAAACACCTTTCTTCACATTATTCAAAAGCAAATGTCCAGAAGATTGTTAACGAAAAAACCCCAAACAACAACAATCTACAGCAGATCACCCATGAGCTATCTGCACAGTTAAAACACTGCACTCTTTTCTAGCTACAAAGTAGTTACTTGTTGCCAGAAGGCAGGAAGAAGTGTAACCTTGTATCACTGACGTAAAATCAGTACTTTTTCCACAGGTTCTGAAAAGCTAAGACCATGTAATTATTTCTGTACTTACAGAAAGGCTCCATAATTACCAATTTCTAAAGCTGGATCCTTACAAGGTTTTATCAGAAATGTTTGTTTCAAGGTTTCTTCAGGAATACCTGCATCTTTTTATCATTTCTCTTGGCAACAACTGGTGCAACAGCATTAAAAAAAAAAAAAATATAACAAAAAAAAAAAAGCACAAAAAAAACCAAAAAAAAAAAAACCCAAGTATTGACCTACTAGAAATATAATTTTAAACTGGCAATATCATTATATGACCTTCAACACTATTTCCAGAAGTCTGAACTTTTCTGGCACAATCCCTTGTTAGGCAACTCTTTGGAACGAAAGCTTCACATTAAGAATGTAGATTTCTGAAATGCAACATGAGTCAGAGTTCATTTTTTCCAAGGTTCACATCCTTCTGTAAAGCTGTTACTTAAGAGGACATGTGATCCATAAGGTAGAATTTGCTGTATTCAACACCATGGCCAACATCTATTGCTGAGGCAAGGATGTTTCCCAAGGTGGTACAAATTCTTAAGCCTCTGCTGTGACATTTTTGTTACGAAGTTTTCACTGATGAAAATAGTTGGTCAAGAAAATTATAGTGGGGGCAATACTGTTTGTCAAGTGTAGCATCTTTGCTATTTAAACTTAAATAATTTCAATCTTATACGGTCATTCACTTTCAGACAAGAATTCATAATTACAATTAATACTGCTATAAGTGAGATAAATAATGGGGTGCTCAGATCTTTGATGCGAACTGTCAGAATATGTTCTCGAGACATTATGCAAAGAAAAAGTTTCAAAACCACTGTAGAGAATAGCAAGGCATTCCCAAGAACTTCTTTAAGTATAAAAACAGAAAACACTTCAGCTACTTCATACTTTGCATACTGTATATTTCAAGAGATTTGAGGCTTTCTTGTTACTTATTTCCTAAAAACGCAAGTATCTAGCTGTCACTTCTGAAGAACACTGCCGTGTATCAATCAGTCTGAGAGGAAGAATAGTTTTAAGGCTACAGTACTGCGCTGGCACTAAGCTGGTACTTTTACTGACTCACAGACAACACAGACTCAATACAATCTCCCAACACTCACTAACGACACAAAGTTTACTAACGTATTTCTGATAAGCAGAGACTAAAATGGTGAATGCTAGAGTGTATACTGTATGTTGCAGTCCAAGTGTAGACAAGGTGAACGGAAGATCAGCCTGAACACGAGCAGGCTCTGTGTGCCTGCAACCCAACTGCAACAGAAACAACCAAGCTGCATGAACACTAAGCTAAGATATAAATTAGCTAGAATATCAGGTATGCAGCACAGAATCTCCAGAATACAATTTCCACAGACTGTCCAAATCAAATCAAGAATCTTGATCATACTTTCTACTCTCATAAGAGAAAGCTCTCAGTATCAAAATGATCAGGCTATTTACAGAAAGATGATGGACAGGAATTTAGAAGTATCTAGTAAAGAAAGATGAAGGAATTCCAGAAGTGATTGAAAAGTTAATTGAAATTTTTCACTCATATCACCCAGCTATTAGTATAAATGTAATCAAGACAGGATACTCAGTGGAGACATTCTCTAGCAATTCTTCTCAGCAGGAGCAGAACTGATGATAACCTTAACGATGAAATTAGAAAGATGCAAGGGACAGGTAATCACTACTGCAACTTTTCAGCTATAATGTCTTTGTTACAGAACCTACTAGTAAATCAGGCATGAAAGGGCCACCCTTTGAAAATGCACTGGTGCATTCAGTCTGGGCTATAGACATAAACATTCCACTTTCCTCCATGAATGGCATGCTTTCAACAGCTTTCTATAAATGTTCGAACTCCAACTAAGTACACATAAAAATTACCCCTTTCACCCATTAAAATCTTAAAATGCAGTTTCTCCTTTATTGTAACTTTTTTCTAAGAGTAAAACTAAGAATAACGATTTATATTCTCAAACTGAATTCAACCTAGATTAGACAAATGAAGGTTACTGTAAAATAGTTCTCTTTCCAAACCAACTAGCATTTGCATTTCTGTTTAGCATCCCTCCCTGTATTTTTTTTCCTCACAAATTTCCTCATACAAAATAAGAGAGTTCACAAAAAGTAAGAATAAAACTTACCCCCATTATCTGTTCTCTTTAAAGCACCATCCTTATGAGGGCATAATTCACATCTCTAGGGGAAAAAAAAGCAAAAATAAAATAAAAAAATGGAATGATCATAGGAGCATTGAAAAAGAAACCACACACATTGAAACTGTTAAGGAAGCATTCTTTAAAGTGAATGGGTGTGTTTTCCCTTAACCTTTACTGAATATTAGTTTGACACAAAGCTTTGTCTTCCAGATCTTGAAAATTATGATATGTATTATAGCTACATACAGTTCTACCCCCAAGTTTTTATTCCTGGATTCCACACCCTGGAATTCCGGAGAAGCCTCCAAAAACTATAGCATGGGGGAAAACTGACTTGATAAGAAACTTGGGCACACTCCCTACCACATTTCCTCCTCCTAGGACTTCTGTATTCACCGAGTTGGTCAGTCACAAAGACACGCCATGGAAATAATCAGCATTGGTGCACATACTATGGCTGACTTGGCAGTCTCTGCTGAGTCTCGCCCTGAGAGACCAAAAACGATCTTGCTTTCTGTCTCGGAAAGTGAGAAGTTGACTCATCCTTTAAATTCTCCAAAACTGCATGTCTGGAAACATGCAGTTGACTTCATATTCTTCTGACAAACACCAGGATCACAAGAGGAGAATCCTTCTGCTGTCACTGTCTCTGTCAAGTTCCTAATATCAAGTTTAACTCTAAGTGTCCTAGAGCAGTGTGAGACAATTCCAAACCAGTTCAGAGATGAAAGAAATGGAACAGGTTTGACACACACTCCACTTCAACTGCTCCAAGTGACATGCAAAGGAACACCATTATAGGATATCCTATACCTAAGAATCACCTTATTAAAAACTTTATATATTCCCAAAGTAGGGACAACTCCAAACATACCAGCCTAACAAGCTTTTTAAGAAATTGAAGAACAGTCTGATCATCAGATGAAAACTTAACACCACATCCTTCAAATACAGAGGGACATCTGGCATCAGCACAGATTTTCTCTGTATATCCTGAACAGTACTATTCTCCATTACCAGCTAACTAGCAAGTCAGCAGATAAAGGAGCCTATGGTACTGGAAGTGCCTCAGAAACAGATTGCCTAAACACATTTGAGGAATGAGAAATTCCATTCCTGAAATTCATATGGCTGAAGTATATTGAGGACTGTTTCTCCTAATATGTAAGAAAACTTGTATTAGCAGCAAAGAGGTTTTCACAAAGAACAGAATAGAAAAGTTTTTAAACTAGTTTTGCTCAGTGTGTTGGTATAGACAGCTGCACACAGCAAGAAGAATCTTCAGGACTGTTGCTTTTTGTCTTTTGCTTCACTCATCTCTCCCTCGCATTGACCCACTAAAATGACCAACAACTTAATGAAAAGCAGCATTAAGCCTACGGTGAAATGTAGAGATAAAAGTGGTTGAAAACTTCTGAACCATTCTATAAGCTGTCCACAGACTGGGAGCATTACACCATTTTTTTTATTTCTAAGTCAAGATTATAAGGACTTCCTTGGCACTGAAATTAACTGATCAGTTAATTTTAAATAACATCCTACATACCCAGTATTTATGTGAGCTGTATCTTAACACTCCAGCTCTCCAAACATTAAATATTAAGTGCTGACAGATACTTTTTTCAGGGAACTCCCCATATACTGAACCAGATTCTCAAAGCAAGAAGCCTGGTATATATTGATGGTGACAGTGCAATATTGTTGCACCCCCAAAGCTATGAGCTGGCAGCTTAAGACCAGTGAGCAGAAACGATAAATCTACCACTGAGACAAGGGAAGCTGTTAACATTAACTACCTTGCCCCACCTCTGCAAGCCTGTAGGAGTTTGACATACATTTTCACTAGTGGCAAAACCAGTTTAGGAGGTTCTCTTCTTCCCTTCACCTCTCTCTTATTAATACCTCCCTCTACCACTCCCTCAGCTGCTGACCAAACTATCTGTAGGGCTGCCCCTTAAACCACATCAGTGAAATGGACTGAAATGAACTTTTCCTTTTTAACTTTTTTAATTCAGGTCATATTACTGTTGCAATTTAAGCATAATCCCACAAGCAGTTGCATCAGCAAAATTGAAGGCAGGGAGCCATTGCACCCCAGCATTAGTAATTACAGAATTAGCAAGCTTCTTGAGCAAACTTTACCACAAAAAAAAATTTAAATGATCACAGGACACTAAGCAGCAAGGAACTGAAACAGTCCTTTACACAGAGGAGTTAAACATGCTCCACTCAGTCTCATCAAAGCTCAGTTTCAACCAATTTCTTTTTGTCTCTCAAAAGGACTCAGGTCTTCCCTCATTACTCCTCTGCAGCACTGGCTGCCACCAGTCAGAGAAGATAGAGGGCAGAAGACTGAAGTGGAGGAGGGAACTTTGACAGTGGAAGAAAACTTGAGTGCAAGGAGTTCTGCAGAGTGTCATCTCACTGGCAGGGAGCAGTATGCCTGCACTCTGCTCTCATGGAGCTGGGCAACTGTGTAGAGATGATGCACTTGCACCCTGATGACACGGACTACTTCTGGTGCCCTGAATTCTGGCTACAATCTGCAATAAAGCAGCACCCTAGTAAAATAACACGCCACACGGTGACCCTTTACACTTCCCCCTCTGGGTTATGAACCTAACTGCTTCCCACACTCAGATTCTGTCACCCATTTCCACGCTTCCGAATTTCAATATGCACCACACAGTAACACCAGTATCTTTGCCAGGTGGGAATAGCATGCCTCACCCCTTAAGACAAGTAACTACAAAAGAATTTTACTAACACTTTATTAGTAGTTCTAAAAAGTTACTGCACTACAGTATTTCAAAAAAAGTGGTAGTTTCAGCTGAGAATTTGAGAAGTGATTGAAAAACATCTTTGGTACTTTCAAAATGGTTAAATGCATGTTGTTACAAAGGATTCTGGAGGAGAAAGGAAAGGTGGCAGTTAGGTGTATATGTATCTCAGAAATCCAGTTACTTATAATTCCTTATTTGAACACTTCTATACATACAGTGCCTCCTTCCTCCAATGTTCTTATGGAGTCAGTCAGTCTCACCTCTGTGCCTGGCAAA
>NW_009939459.1:106814-131991 GCF_000696875.1 Nestor notabilis | reverse complement strand
AAACCTGTCCTGGTGCAGCTTGAGGCCGTTTTCTCTCGGGTATAATAACAGATGAAGGCAACGAGGTGGGAGCTGGGGCTGGACTGGGCGCGTAATCAGAGACCTGAACCACAAACAGCGCTCCAGAGCCCTGTCTGCTTGTTTCTGGCGCTGGTTGCGGTTCCCTCATCGCCATCCCTGGGCACATCAACAGTTCCGGTGACAGAGCGGGAGGGTGCTGTGGGGAGATCGCATAAACCAACCAAGAGAGGTCTAATAAAGAATAAATGAATCCGTGAGGACATAGAGCCCCAAAGGAGCTGAGCTTTAAAGAGCCAAAGGCTTGGTAAAAAGAAATACAAATCTGTATTTAGTTCCTAAAGTAATTTCATTTCAATACCCATTGGGTGAATTTACACATTTTTGGAGGTCGTATTGAAGAGCTGACCCAGCTGTCATCTCATCCTCCCCTCATACAAGTGCTGGGCATGGCCGGGTGCATTCCTAAACTGATTCACTTTGCTAACCTGAAGGGAAAAAACCCTGTTATTTTACTGGTTTAACTGTTTAAACTCACCCTGCGCAGGGCCTGGTAGGTTGAAAGCTGGTGCAAGGCACAGAGGAAGGGGCCTTGGGCTGGAGTCTGAACAGAAAGGGAAGGGAATGGTTAGGAGTGCTCAAGCTGTAAAGCGTAATTGCACCCCCAGGCATCTTTAAAATGTTTTCTCTTAAGAGTTTAAGTTCAGGAGATGTAGGCAATCAGTCACTTAAATGCTTTTGAAAATCATTCTCAATATTTTAGCATGGAAATCTTCCTCAGACCCATCTTCCTCCCAGGCTTTCATTTCTTTATAGTGCTTAAATTCATGCAAAAGTCATCTTAAATCATTATTAGGAAGATAAAATGAAAACACTCACTCTAATTCACCAAGAATATCCTACTTTGAAGCATTTATTTCCACTCTCTTTCTATTTGGGGAGCTGGGGAGAAATTAGGACTTCAAATTTCTTACAGTTAATATCCTGGTTTACTCCAGGTTCTCACCGCTGAGCATATATCACTTTGCAGCTCCTGTTTGTGTCTCTACTTTTTTGTAACTTCCACAGATTTGGCCTCAGCTGAAATTTACACCTGCAAAAACAGAACAAACATCACATAGCAAACACACACAATGGTTACACAGAGGGCTGGAATGGTCGGTTGGGTTTAGGGCAGTTTGGGTCAGAAAAGAAAAGGCTGAGGTAGCCAAGTGTTCCGTGTCAGGGCTGAGATTTAAGGTTTAATGATTTTCATTGCCTTTCACTTGGGCAATAAATTGCACCCCTGGAGAGAGGGGGTAGAACACGACTTTTCTAATTAAGGAGAATGTTATCCACAGGCCTCAAGACAAAGCAATACCTCTTTGTGGAACAATAATGATGATTTAGGGCACACAGAATGTCACATACCCGTGTGGGTTTAACCACTAAAGCTGCTCATAGAGAGGAAAAAAAAACCTTAGGATTTTTAGTGGACACAAGTATTCAAGAGAGCTGTATTTCAGCCTAAAATGGCTCTACAGGCTATGGATCCCATAACCAAAGGTTCAGGTTTGCACAGTGCTGCTTCTGCAGAACCTGGCTCCATGGAAGGCTCCAAAAGGTACCTGACCAAGGGATTACAGGAGTGTGGCCCTTCCAGGGAACTCTCAGCACCTTCCCCATGCAGCTCCCACCATCTAGTTCATAAAAGCCCAGGTACCAGTGTCACAGGGCCACATGAAGAGCTGCAGGAGGAGCCTCATCTCACAATCTAGTTTACACTGGAGATGTCACAGGGTGCCACAGTCAAGCACCGTTGTGGGGCAGAGCAGCTCCTGAAGCATCTCTAACTGTTGTGCTAATTGCTAGGATGGGCAATTGCTGGGGATCTATGGATACATCCCTGCAGTTATAAAGTAAACACTGCACCTACAGGTCTGTTTGCAGGGTGATGCAAGGGGCGTTTAACCACGCGACTCCCATTAATGTTAATTATAGAGCACATATTAACAGCATTATACGATCCTTTTTCCTATTAGCGCTATCATAAATCTGACTGGTGGGGCTTAATGAGAGCTCAGCAGCAAAATGCAATAGTTTGGAACGTGAAAGGGCAAATTTGTAGAGACAGCAAACTATTATTATGCTTTAATCTCAAAATCTCCCCTTCTCTTACTCATAACACCAACAAGATTGATTTGTTGTCAGAAAATGATTTAAAGACTGACTGTAAAAATATTATATTTTCCTTGCTTTATAGAATGTGGCATTGATGTTAGAGCTCCACAGAGACTTGATGTACTTTCAGATAGGAACTCTAAAAGCCAAGTGCAAAATAAATAAGATGGCATCCTGCTGTTATTGTGGTAACCTTTACAGATCATTTCAGAACTGTGACTATTGTATGGTTTAGTAATACACCATGGGGGAAGCGGGAGCTTAGTGCAATTCTACCTCAAGTCAGGATTCGCTTTTTGCGGGCCCAGCATGGAACAGAAGAAACGGTGTCCGAAGTGAAGGGCACAGGGGCACATCAGAAACACAGAAATAACAGATAAGAAGAACTAAGAAAGTATTATAGGCCAAGCCAGACTGTAATGATAGAAAGCTGATTGACTGCCTAAGGCACCTAGACTGAGCAAAAGATCTCTGCTCAGCAGTACAGTTACCTCCCTGCTGAGATCTCCTTGAGTCAGGGCTTGTCCCAGATGGAAAACTCAAGGTGATGGCGATGACCAGGTAAGTAGTTCCATGAGTCACTTGTAATGGCATGGGTTTGGGGGGGTTCTGTGATTTTCTACAGATCAGCATTTGTGATGCGCAAGCTTTATTTCAGTGCAAGATTGACACATAGGGTATTACGTCCTTAAATAAAGAAACCCCACAACCAGGAGCAAAATCTACCAACTGGGAGCCTGAAACATTCCAGTTCCATGCTATTAAAGATTTGCTTTCAGCAAATTCACTTCCACTTCAAAAAGTGGAAAGTAGCAGGTAAAAAAACCCAACACATCAAACCCTTCCCACCATTCTGATTCCAGTGTTTCGGAGTAGTTAAAGCTTCCAAGAACAAGTGAAATGGTAGTCCTGGTAGATCAGGGCTCAGTCGCCTTTCTGAAGTGGTGTGCCAGACTGATTTCTTTCCCAAAGTAGAGTTCAGATATACCATAGGAAATCAGCAGAAGCTAGAAACTTCTGCCTCTTCCCAGCTGTCAAAGGTAGCCTTGTGCTGACCCTGTGATATGCCATTTCTTGGCAAGCTCTTTGTTGAATGCTCACCACCTGCAATGGACTGTGAGCTGTAATAGCTTCAAGTGAAAAACTTCTAGCCTTTCCTTAGGCAGAGCTTTGCCGAGTGTCTGGTGTAAATTCAGCTGCGATCAGATTTGGAACTGATGTCAAATCTGGTCCAAACATGGAGGTGATGGGCAGTAAACAGTAAGATGATTGGGGATTAACCCTACCAAAGGCAGCATGAGAGGAATCACCCCTAATAAACGGCAAGACCTGCCTTAAGCCACATGGATTCACAAAGGAGCTACATCGCCACTGCAAGCCCCCATCGCATCAGGAATCCCTTTGTAACTCACCCTGACATTGCTGTTTCTGACAAGCAGTGATACCTCTTATCCCTTCAAGTTCTCAGCCAGAGTCAACAATAGCTATTTCCAGCAGCCCTTTGGCCTGAAAACAACACTCTGAAGAAAAGGACCTGTGTCCTGTGCTCTTTCAGCTGAGAATTGCTGCCTGAATATCTCCAGAGCCCCTTTCTATTTTTTCTTTCATACCTCCTTTCAGAGGTCTTTCTTTTCCTGGAAAATCTATGTGAAATTCCCAAGCTGCCTAGGACTCAAAAGATCTAATAAAAATAAGATTTATTAAGAGCAGAGGGAGGAAATCAGATTAAAACTGAAGAAACAGCTTGCATAACTGATCTCCTATACTCAGCAACTGCTCAGGAAGTGCTCGGTCCGCACGTATTAACTGTTTTGTGGAAGTGCTTTTCAGCCTGATAGCCAGAAAAGGCAGGCAGCAGTCTGCAGAGTGTGTCTTCTCTGCAGATATGGCCATTAGTTGCACAAAGCCCACCAGTGCTCAGCACCAGATGCAAAGTTGTGTTTTGCTAACCCACTGTTAACTCAGTTTTCCTACTGCTCAGAAGGAGCAGACACCCCCAGCTGCAGCAGAGGGACCCTGGGCACCAAGACCCTCCAAGCTCCACAGCCCAGTATCCACCACCAGAGCCAGTAACTCTGCTTCTGCCCACCAGCAGCTCTCAGTGGGAGAGGTATATGCATGCTATGAGACCTGCAGGATGGCTTTTCCTGCTTCTCCTCCCTCTGCCCGGTCACGCTTTTCTGCTTACCCTCAGGTGATGATTTGCTACCCCTACCAGCCCATTACTCTATCCACCTTCCTACTTCACTTAGGCTCAAATCTGATCCTGTGAGTGCTTGGAGGGCTGGGAATGGAGATGGCCACCACAAGGATCATTGAGAAATGATCCACAACGTGGCACTGGCTATGAACCCTGTTCCCACACCCACTGGAGCCTGATTGGCCTGCTCCTCCCCAGTGGTGGAAGACCAGGGCTGTCCTAAGGCATGTTTGCAAGCGTTCTAAGCCTTCCCATCGGTGTAGTTCCGCAGGCATCTACCTCAAGTCAAGGACAATTTACACTATCTGGATTACTGTCCAACTCAGTGAGAGAACAGCACAACCATGCCCAGGTATTACACACTACGATTTATAGTTGTACATCATTTGTGGATTCTAGACTCTTGGATAATTCAGCAGAACTTCAGAGAACCAGTTGTATTTCTGCACATGTCTACACTTCGTCTTGAAACTTAAGCCCTGAACCAGCTTTTACTGAAATCGGTCAATAAATATTTCCATTGGCTTAAAAGGAAACTGATTCAGATCCACTGCTCGTGCTCACACATCCCTAATTAACTATATGCTGCAGCATTGAGGTGAAGGTTGATGTGAGGCTCCTCAACCATCCCAGTGACAACTGGGACTGAAGCCCCACTGGCAACCTTGTGCTTGCTCACACTTGTGTTTGTGCAAGACGTGTCCTCTCTTGTGGTAGCCGTAGCTCCAGTGCCTGTAACATGCTCAGCACCTCGTGCTGTTTGTCTCACAGACTTAACATGTTGTTTCCCAGCAACTTTCCCATTCCATGTTATTTCCTCCTGCCCTGCACTATTTCAAGCCTTTATGTAAGAAGCAGTTACACAAGCCCCTTAACACTAGGTTGTTTGGACAGTTGTCCTGCAGAATTCGTTGGGCTCAGCAAAATAATGCCTTCTGCTGTCATAGCAGCACCAAACACATAAGTGCAAATGACTGACTTGCAAGAGTAACAACACTCCTGAGCTTTGCAATTATGTGTAGTGCTGCTATGGTATAATTGATCTAGGGATTTCATAAATTATTCTATTTATAGTTCTGAGCACTTCTGAGAACACCCAAAGTCAGCTTAGGGAGAGCTGCAATGTCCACTTCCTATGCAGAAAAGACAAGTGATGTGGTTGGTGTGGGAGCAGCGTTGCTCTTAGGGAAAGCCCAGCTGCCTGCTGGCTATGCTGTCTGACTGGTAGGAGTTCCCTCTACTCCTCTGCCTGCCTCGTCGTCACCCCAAACATGTATGAGTGCAATGACAGCAGATCCTAGTACAAACAATGCAGCCCATGGCAACTTCTCAGCAGCGTGAGACTGAACAGCTCACAGGAGAGGACAGTGGCACTGGTGAGACAGGATGTGCTGTGGGCAAGGGTTGCTGGGGCTTTATCGCCACCACTTTACCCATGCACTTGCTGCCCTGACCTGCAGCAGTCAGCTAGTCCAGCCTCCTGGGGATGCCATCTTCTCTCGGCACACCAGTTAAGCAAAACTTGATCTTGTTACTTGGATTGATACCTAAGGAAAACCCAAAGCACTGCAAGAAGTGGTCCCAGTGACTCAGACACTGTCACTTTTCCTTCTGAGTCAGCACTGAGTCTGTCCCCAAGCATGATACAGGGGCACAGGCATGGCAGGAGGCTTTGCCTTTCAGGTGTGAAACATAATTGAGGTTGTAACTAGTCATCATCTTATTCCCCTTGTGCTTTCCCATCCTAGCTGGCTAGCTGCTGCCTGGCTGAGCTCGGCATCCCCTAAGAAGCAGCACTTCCTCTCAATAATTGCTTTACACCTACGTCACTGGTGAGCACAGCCCTCCCTGGCTGGGAGATGGGAGGGTTGTCTGATTTCCCTCCTTCTCCTGGGTGTTAAGCTAGACAAGTCCCTTGTGGGAGAAGAGTGAGAAACTCCAGTGTTCCCCCTCACTATGAAAGGAGGAATGGTTTATGGTTTATATTTTTCTCATTGAAATGAATCATCTCAAATGAGTCAACTTTGTTTCTGAGGAAAAAAGGTCACATAAGAGAAACACGCCAGAGCTGTACATAGAATGGTTTGGGTTGGAAGGGACCTTCAAAGGTCATCTAGTCCAACCGCTCTGCAATCAGCAGGGACATCTTCATCTAGATCAGGTTGCCCAGAACCACATCCAGCCTGGCCTTGAATGTCTCCAGGAATGGCGAATCCACCACCTCTCTGGCTTCCAGCTTCTCCTGTTTGTAGCCCATGCTGTGTGTGCATAAGACACCCCTCAACCCTACCACTCTTAGCAGTAACCTATGTCCTTCCCCAGCATCTTGCAGCCTGGGATGCTAGATGGCCAAAATAAAGGAATGCCTTGCTTGTGTTTCCAGTCAATCTTCACATCACGAAATGCATCCAAGGCACAGCAAGTCTCTTTTTTAGAGAAATACCATATGTCTCCTGTTGACTGCAAGCTCCAGAAGACGTCTGTGGCCTGCAGGCTGCGGATCCAAGACCCTAAGTAAGCTGATACCAGGAGAAGGCCATCATGGTCAGGACAATTCATCTGCCTGCTGACTGTTCCCACCAGGTCCTCCGTAAGGGAAGAGCCTGTGGTCAGAATGACACACAGGGAAAGGCTGTAGGGGTCCAGGTTGAGCAACCCTGTTCCAGGGAGCAGAGTGATGCTGGACGTCTTCACCATTGGCTTTGAGACTCCATGGAAGAATGTCCCATGAAGATGTTATCAGACTGTGCAGAAAGCCCTCAGCAGGGGAAGGGGCTTATGTGCCAGACAAGTTGTGTTATTCAAAGGCTGCTTGATTGGGCTCCTGGCTGCTGCAGTGGGTCCTCATCCCTCCAAAATAAGCATTGCAGTGTTATTTGGTTTCAACTGGAGCAATGTCTGGCCCATGGTGTACATCAGATCCAGTGCAACCTCTTGACTTAAACAAAGGAGACTGAGGATGTCTTGATTACAGAAGAGCAGAATACACTTTCTCCTTATTTATAGACATTTAGGACAGAGTTATTATAAATCATGCAGCCAAGCAGTCATTTCTTGAAGCTCTCACATCCCAGACCAACTAACCATGTTCATATTAGCCTCAGCAGTTGACAACCATAGCAAAGAACTTGCAGAAAGAATAACATTTATGAACATATCAAAATGATTCATAATGGGCTATCAAAAATAGCAAGAGATGAAAGAGGCAGCCTACAGATAAGCCATTTTGAGATCCTTGGTAATTCAGAACAGTCAAGTTTTAGCTATCACAGATCTGTCCCTGCTGCTCTGCAGATAACAGGGTGGGCTGTTCCGATCAGGGTGAGAGCTCTCTTCCACCCAGGGCTCTTTATTTCACTCTGGCAGCTATCACACAGTTATTGAAAAAAGCTCTATGTAGCTCCCACCCACCTTCCATCTCCTGTACGCTGCCAAAGCAACAAGCCTGAGCACACAGCAAACTGAGCCTTAGTTTCTATGGGGTGGCTCTGCTCAGCACTGCCATATTCTAAGGGTTAATTCTGGCACACAAGGGTAGCTGGTCAAGTAAAGTGTGTGCACCCCCCGGGCAGTTTGCATAGTCTGTCAGGCACTTGTTAACACACTAACCCATTCATTTTTTGATGAATTTGTGGCATGTTGGACACGAGCCACCGGCTGAGCTGGGAACAATATTTATTTCTATCTGCACACAATAATTCATGCTGCCCAAATCACAGCCTTTCCCTAATCCACAGTATTTCCAAACATTTGCAGTTCTCTCAGCTGATTAGCATTGGCTTGGCTTGGCCTGACCTAGTGGAAAGAAACGTAAGACAGTGAACGCAGCTGAATGCTTTGATTCACTGATAGAGGCTGACATTCCTTCTCTGCCTGTTCTATCAGTCCATAATGTAAAGATTCTTCTGAGATGTCAAGAGCTGGGTTTTGTGCAGTGACAAGCAATATGGAATGTCCAGTCCTTGTTCTATGAGAGGGGTCTTGGCAAATACCCATCTGAACAAGGGGACAGTAGATTTCTGTGCCACTGAAACCAAGCAAGAGCCTGCAAAAGTTGCTTCTTGAGAATCACTATCTGCAATCTGGAAGAAGTTGATGGAACCAACATCACCAGCTTGATGG
The DNA here is from genome assembly GCF_000696875.1 of Nestor notabilis. NCBI lineage: Eukaryota > Metazoa > Chordata > Aves > Psittaciformes > Psittacidae > Nestor > Nestor notabilis. Next base: position 123,491 of record NW_009939459.1, on the reverse strand, counting down.
ATCACGAAGTTTTCACAGTACTGGTTTCCAGCCACCATGCTAAGCTATAGGAAACATGAAACATGATGTTTAGGTTGAGGAGAACCACACAGCAGTATAGGAGGCTACTGAAGATAGCTTAAAATATCCTCCATACCTCCTCAGTGTATGAGGAAAAAAGAAGAAAGAGGAAAATCAAGATTCAGAGGTTTGTTGGATAGGTTTGCAAGGTATTTGTAGAAAAACAGAGGTTGGATGCAAGCAGGTTTTGTGTTCATTAAAGCTAGGATGACACATACTGAATTTGGGTATGTCCACCACATGATGTTGTACCTGGATGGTGGGGAGAGATTGGTGATTGTGGAATGAGAAAAAACAACCTCATGCCTCTCAGAGCTCTCCCAAGATCAGTGTCATCAATCCTGTCGCACAGAGAGGTAGACTGAGCTCAGAGTCACCCAAAATACCATGAAAGAACCCCTGTCCTCTGTCCATTAGATCATTTCCCCATAACTACCCTCGTTTTAAGAACTAATAAGCACAGGACTACCCTATCTGGACCTCTGAGAAAGAGACAGGGAGGGGATGGCCATGCTTCACAGAGTGCCATCATTACCCAGGTAAGAGCTGCAGCAACAAAGAGAAAGGTTTTTATACAAGAAAAACTACTTGTCTGTAGCAAATATGGAGACTGAGTACAATCAGCCTGACTACATTACTCCTTACCCAGTCCTACACTGGTTTGTCAAGGCTCTGTTTGTTTTCAAAACAGGCCATCATGACTTATTTATATGTGGTGGTAGCCAAGGTCTTTTGGTCACATCCTCACCTTCAGGAGACCTTTGTAATTTTCCGTGCAGTCCAAGCAATTTGTCTTTGGTATTTTCAAACCTAATCTTTCTTATTTCTGCAAAAATGAGTGAAGTTTAAACCTGATTTTGTTACATGGGGAAAATTGAAGGAGTTGCATCACTAAGAGCGACTTTATCCAACCTGAATTTGGTTACTGCATAGTTTAAACCCCTTAGGGGACCTTCATTATGACAGCATTAAGGAAGCGTTCTGAGTTTTTAAAATCCTCATAAATGTTCTTTTCAGAACTATAAATTCAGCTTTTTATCATAAACTTTCCCTTCCTAAATAAAAAAACTCTCAACTTATTTCACTCTAGTTCATGACAGTGTTTTAAAATACAATTTAATACTCATGAAACGCACTTCAATCCAAGTTTGGTGTCTGTGGGCTGTATCTGGGAAGGCATGTTCTGATTTTGGCCAGGGCTTTCTTTATATTCTCACTACGTACTACTTGAATTAAGCTCACTCCATATGCTAGCAGGATCCAGATCCTAGGCACTAGGCGTTATATAAATACAGCACAAGCCATAGATAAGTGAAATCAAGCAGATAAACCCAAGGGAAGTGCTTTTGTCACTGCTTTACAGAAGGGGAGCAAGGACATGGAGAAAGAAGTTCAAGGCCAGGTTGGACGGGGCTTGGAGCAACCTGCTCTAGTGGAAGGTGGCCCCGCCTGTGACAGGGGGTTGGAACTGGATGAGCTTTAAGGTCCCTTCCAACACAAACCAGACTGGGATTCTGTGACTATTCACACAAATTCAGGCACCAAACGAAGGAGACTGAGCTTTTTCCTCCATCGTTATGGGGTTGTTTCCAGGGGTTGTTTGCATCAGTCAAAGGGGGAATGCATGGCACAGAGCTGGGCAGCCTGAAGGAGGGGATGTGAGAGGGGAGACCCCAGCACAGGTCTGGCTGTGCACTTCATATGGTTGGACAGGCAGAGGTGGCAGGAGGAAGCCCACCACCAGCCACAAAGGAGGGTCTTGGAGGTAAAACCTCTGCAGGGTGCATCTCTGTCCTGCACAAACACAGGTGCAAATGCACAAACAGGACAACACATCAGCTGGGTATGGAGGAGAAACCTTTCTGATTTGTCCTGTAAGGAGTTTAAATACAGCTTTCTTTTCATTTCTTCTCCTCTGTCCTTCACACGCATTTGTAATTGTTTCTCTGTTCCAGATATTATGAGTTAAGACTAGTCAGCCAGGCAGGCAGAGTTTTGTATGATGTCAAATACATAGAACAGTAACTGCTTTTTTAACAATACCCTCAAGGACCACCTCTATTTATACTTCTCTAGTCTGCAAAGTCCATGGGTGTAAGTATGTTCATCTACATCTCTTTGCAGCATGTTGTACCCATCCCAGTGGTCCATCTTCCCATCTCCTGCCAAACACTGCTGTGGATGTGGCGTGACACATGGGTGTCTGTGCATCACATGCCCAGCCACAGAGGAGATAACACTTCTTGATTAACCTGGGTTTAAGTCAAGAATCTGGGTTTGAAGGCTCTCACTGCCTTTTGCCTCTCGTGGTTTGTTCAGTGGCTTGGAGGCTTTTTCTCTATTAAAAGAGAGGACCTGAGCCATCTGCCGAGAGCAGAGCTGGGCTGTGGTGGTCCCCATGGCACGGCCACTCTCTGAGCTGGGGCTGAGCATGGACTCCTGCAATGGGAACTCCTAATTAATTGTCTGTACAGTGCCACTTTCCCTTATTTTTCTTGTTAACGACTGATGTTTAAGAAGGGAGTTCAGCAGCTCGGCCATTTCAGAGTCCCCATTAATTTAATCTTCCTCCTTATTTATTGATGGAGCTACTTTCTCTCTTGCCTTTTGTATCGCCATGATGTATTTCTAAAAGCCTTTCCGATGCCTCTGGGAGCAGTCACTCATTCGGCTGCCCTTGCTGTCTCCCTGAAAGCCTCCCCTCCTCAGCAAGACCTGTACTTGTTTCTGCATCTTCTCCTTCTTCCTGCCAGAAAACTTCATGCTCTTTCCCACTTTCCCACCATCTCCCTTTTCTGCCTCGTTTGCAACTCCTCAGTCATTGCATTTTCCTCTTCCCATGTAAAAGCATCCTTAAGGATGGGAATGGACTGGCACAAAGTGCCTTCCCCTTGCAGGGGTTTGGGCTACCTGACAGCAGCCATGTCCTACTTTCTCCTGGACCATTGCTCACCCTTTCATTTGGAAAGGTTGTCCTCCCCAGCACACTGCGTTCACCAAACTCCCCGGGCTCCCTTGTCTGAATTCTGATACTCCTACGCCTGTATTACAGTATTGTAACAGTTGCAGCCATTTAGCATTAATTAGCATGAATGTAATTTAGTTCAGTCCTTATGGACCTAGTGGTGGCCCAGTTCTGATACGGTTGGCACAGGCACAGCAAGAAAGACCCTGTCCCAAAGCATTTACACTCTACAGATGAGCCAGAAGGGAAATATCTTTTCCCCGTTGTACCAAAGGAAGTAAAGCAAGAAGAGATCTGCGGGGGAGTTCAGAACCACCTCCAATGGCTGGGCTCCCATGCAGAGCCTAGTTCACGGCCTTGCTTTTGCTAATCCTCCTTAGGAGAGTTGTCCTGGGTCACAGGGGGATTGGCAGAGCCCTCTGCCTACGCATGGATATGACACTGCCTCCGCTCCGTCTCTGCCAGCCCAGCTCCCTTGGCAGAGCCAGCCCTTTGTTTCAACTTCCTGCATTTCAGAAATGCCGGGGAGGCTTCTCCGTTTGCTTGAGTTTGAGATTTCTCTCTTGGATCTGCTCCCTGTCCTGCTGAGTTCTGTCCCTTCCTAATCAAACAGCCTTTCAGCGCGATGACCTTCAATTAGGCCAAGGTGTCCCGTGGCTTGCTCAGAAATCCCAGCAGCACACTGATAGTCACTGAATGCCTCTTTGGTGTGTGAAGATAAGCTGTAAGCCAGAGCTGGAGAATATTAATACCTGCTCCAGAAGGAACAGAAGGTTGTTTCTTAGCTGAGTGAAAATGGGTTCAAACATGTGGGTGTGTGACCAGATGGGCTGGGTGTGTTAGGAGCACACACTTGCTGTAGAAACTTAAATATTTTCTTTAAGGAGCAGCAACCATTCATCTAAAAAAATAATGCCACCAGGTTTTTGAATATAAACAGGAACAAAGAATGGTAAATAATGGTTCAGAACCTCCCAGCTGTAGGGAAGCATCTCGGCAGTGCTCACAGTCTCATACAGCATGTCCCTGGGTGAATGCCTACATCTCAGAGCCAGGACTGGGAGACCATATGTTGCTGGTGACATTTGATTTCTTCCATGTCTTTGTGAAAGAGATTTATTTATGATGTTATTTCTATGGGGAGGTAGATAAGGGGTCCTGTCTGCTGGCTGGAAAACTTCCATGCTGCATGGCAGAGAAGGACTTGACCCTGCTCTTAAGCAGGCTGGGATGAGGATGGCTTCCCCTTACATACAAGGCATTAGGAAATCTTCCATTCCATCCCAATATGAGAGAAATACAAATGCAGAAGCCTCAGAAAGTGCTGGGAAAGACAACTACTCCTCACTGGCACCTCCAGGAACTCGCAGCCCCTCGATGTGGCAAGGGGAGTATGTGGTTCTCTGGCCTCCTCATGTACATGGAGGATTCATTTCTCCTTGGACCACTATGAGCAACTGGGGTATAAAATTCTGATGAATTTAGGCTGGATCTGATCTCCACAGTGTAAATTAGAAACCCCTTTTGCTGAGGTCAGCAGAGCTTCAGAGAGGAAAAGACACGTAAAGCCCGTAATGGTCTTTTGCACAGAGACAGAAGATGTAAGAAAGACTGTCCTGCAAACACATCCAGTACTGCCTTGTGGTTGGAGCAGCCATTTATGCATGTGTAAGGAAGACAAAGTAAAACAGTGCCATGTCCAAGTGGTAACCTAATACACTGCAGCAGAGCCAGTGTCACAAGGAAAATCCAGGAAATCTACATGGAGCCATTTATCATGGTTTATTGCATCGTTGAGGCTGAGCTGGAGCTATAAAAACAGGGGACTTCAGAGTTCATGGCGATGCATCTTTGGAAGTGTGTGAGATTCGGTCTAGCTCAGCTCCTTTGGTGTCCTTTCATTGCTCAACTTGCAAATCAGGCTGTGGGTTCGGAAGCCTGATGTTGGATACTCATTTTTAAAAGGACCAGCCTGAATTTCTACCAGAGGCAGAGAAAAAAAAAGAGATTGCCTGCCCTGGAAAAGAGCCATTCAGAAACAATTTCCCCTAAAATTCTCACCATGGGTGATGAAAATCCACAGCAAAGAGGGGGGAAAAAAAAAGAAACAAGCTGAATTAATGCTCTTTTAAAAAACTTCTTACAACTGATTTCTAATGAGGCATGGCCAATGTTGTTGACATGCAATTGGATCAGCTTCAACTCCTGCAACGACTGGTTGATGAATGGACAAATTCCAGGGCTAGAGACAAACGCTGCCTTCCTCTCCCACAACTCAGCACTTCTCCCACAGACTACTTAAACCTCCACCAGAAATGACTTGACTCTATATTAGTAGTTTAATTAAAAGTTTCCATACTCAGGTCGCCTTTGCTCTCACCAGCCTCTGAATGGGGAAATGAAATGCACAGCGACAGTGGAAGGCTTTGAGCTGGTTTTATGGGGAGAGCTGCTAACCCACTCCACTGGTGTTTACAACACACTCACTGTGCCATAACTGGCTTGGAAGACTGAGGCCAATGAGAGGCTTTGCCTGCATAAAGCAGCTCTCTATAAGCTCAGCTGCAAATATATGTATTTATTTTTAACCTAAGATGTAGAAACAAGAGTGGCATTACTGGCAGGAGCCAGTAAAGTCATCTGTGTTTGCAGATTGGATGTCACTTGTGCTTTTTGGGGAGAAGACTGAAGGTTTAACCCTTACACATGCAAGGAATGTATGTATATGGGTTAAACCTCACTTCTTCCTAGCGCCGGAGCCTGGTGCTTCACGTGCCCATACGGCTACAGGCAGGCACAGCTCCAGATCTTAGCACTCAAACCCCAGCTCTTGGCTGGAGGGAACCAAAGCCTGAGTTTAGAGCTTGCTCTTCTGAGCCAAGCCACCAACAAAGCGTGGCTATGCAATGCCCTGCTCAGCTCCCCCTAGGAAAAACCAAACCAAAACTCATTTAGGCACTGTAACAGAAGCAAATGAAATGCAAATCTAGCTTCAAAGGAGTGTGGGAAACAGAGGGTTGGTTTACCAACATCTCAAGGGTTTAGGCTGCTCGCAAGGGATGTGGGCAGCCCCAGCTCAGGTGCCCTGTGTGCCAGAGGGATCTGCACCATGTAACACCTCTCCTGGGGCAGTCCATGACTAGTAAGCTGTAGGTTCAGTCAGATCCTTCTGGCCTTTGTCTCAGTGAGCAGATAAACACCTTGCAATAAGTGGAACTGGTGCCACTGATGGGATGGATGGAGCTTGCCTGAGCACGCATTAATGGTCTTCTTGTTGGAGCCCTATTATAGAACAAGACTGTTCAAATCGCCATCAGGCAGTCGTGGGAACTGAACTTGATCTCCCACGTTCCTGATCTGCTGCAGGGAAATGGGAGATTCCCCATCCTTAACATAGGTTTTTGGGCACATGATATTCCTTTTCTAAGCAAAGATGTTTGAACTCTGGGAACACAGTTGAAGCCACACAGCTTTTTTAATTTGGGGCTTTTTTTCCCTGCTCTCTACCTGGCCTAGTGCTTCCTGTCTGTGTTAGCAAAGCGGGAGAGGAGGGTTGATATTTGGGGCTGAGGACAGGCAGCCCCAGTGATACACAGCAGAGCTGCTCAGCACTTGGGTTCAACTCAACCTGCCTCTGTGTGAGGGGACAAGCCATCTGCTGGGCAAAGAGGTCATAGAATCGTGGAATGGTCACTCTTACCTCTCCTCTCCATGCCCCCTGCTAAGGAAATGCCTTCCCCTTCCTTGCCATTCCCTGCCCCAAAGCACAGGGCTTTCTACTTCTGCAACTGAAAACTGTACCAGGACCCCGTTACGGGCAGCAACAAGGAAACCCCTTGAATTACAAGTCAGTGTCACTCTGCAGCAAGCTCAGTGAGCTCAGGCAAGCCCTGTCCTCACAAGCTCTCCTGCCACAGCCCAGAGGAGACAATGGGTGACCTGTGGATGTAGAAGTGGCTGAGCTAGAGCTGGTTGTGCCTGCGGCAAGGAGGGCTCCTCTGCTGCCCTCAGCAGTTTCTCTGCTCCAGGCCTGTCTTTGCATGTCAGGACTTTTTAGAGCCATTATTTTCTAAGTGAGTGGCTGAAGTGTATGTATTTTGTTCAAGTGCAGATTGCCAGCGCTCCCTAAGGGGCAGGGATCCACCTTCCTGGGATCTTATAGCAGGAACAGTGGAAATACAGTACCAGCAAAACCATGAAGCGGCAGTCCTGACTCCAGGGGAAGCCAGGGGGACGCTGGAAGGATTCTGGAGTTCTGCCTTGCCTTTCCTTCCCCCTTCGAACACTGGGAACAGAGTGCTCAGCATTTTAAATAACAGCAGCTTGTCCTTATCCCAACCAAGCAAAGCCAATACAGAGACAGATTTGCAGGTAAGACCCCCTGGCTCTACTAGGTATCATTTTGGCCACTGACTCAGGCTGAGGATGGCCACCAAGCGCTGTCTGGTGGTGGCCAGTCTCTCTTCAAAGACATTGTGCCCACAGTGGCTGCATCTTGGTACAAGGTGAGCCCCATCCCTGGCAGAGATGGGACTCAATGTGATCACCAATGCGGAGAGCAGAGGAGAATCAGGCTGCTTGTTTGAGCCCATAAGTGGAGATTTAAGATTCTCATAGGCAGCCCATTTTGAAACTCCTGGCTATAGTCTGTCATGCTATCAACCATGCACCTTTTATGAGCATTTTACTCATTTCAAAAAGCCATCTGGGAGGGAAAAAATTATATATCTATATAAACATCATCTAAGGAGTGAGCACATTACAAATGGGAGCTGGGTCGAAATAAAACCTACTCCAGTGCTTAAGGACTATTCTAAATAGATTCATACAAAGCTTTGCTATTTCATAAAACATTAAAGAATTTAAATGACTTTAAATACATCTGTAGAAATACAGGCCATATTTTATTGAAGGTGTCAGGTCTGTTTAATCTCTCCTGTGTAAGATATTCATTTTGTAGTAGCAAAGGCACAAAGATCATTAAGTCCATCTCCAGTGCTAGTGAAGACAGCCTTTGCCAGCTACCAAACTCTCTCCTCATTAATACTTTAACATTTGAGGTAACGCTGAGAAACTGTCCTTTGTCACAGACACCAGAGAGATTAGTAGTAAATCTTTTCAAAGAGAACTGCTGCATCCTTAGTATCCAAGGATTAGAATTTAAAATTGAACTAGTTCCAGCGTGAACTGCTGAGCAGAAATAGCCATGCAGCAGGACACAGCCACCAAATGTGTTCCCATTGCCACTGAGACTTGGGGAGATGGGGTTTGCTGGCCTATAAATGTAGATTTGGGGTTTCTTGTGACTCCAAAGGCTTCAGTGCCAGACAGGATGCTGGGCTAGACAGATCCCAGTCTGACCCAACATAGTAATGTTTGCACTTCAGAAAACAACAAGGTAAAGCCCTCAGGACAGGCAGGGTACAGAGGAGCCCTAAGGGCAGATCGAGAACAGTTGCCTTCTGTTAGGGATAAATCTGACCTAGTGCCCGCAAACAGCAAACAACAAAACCTTCAGCTTTCAGCTTTAAAGGCAGATGAAGAAGCAGAAGGGAGTTGGAGTGTAGAGTGAGAGTGTCAAAATGTGGAGGGTAATTCAGAGGTAGTGATAAAACCAGCATAGCAGCTCCCAGAGCTGCAGAGATACAGGCTCTCCCGGCATCAGTGGATGCAATGGGGCACCAGTAATGGCACAAGGGCTTAGGATGGGAGAGGGAGCGAAGGCAGACAAGGTCCTTGCTTAAGTGCAGCTCCCAGAAGGCTCAGGAGACATTTGCACCCAACCATCCCTGTGCCTGTCTTGCAGGGACTGATAATGATGTGCCATCACAGAGCTGCAGGAGTGCACTGTATGGTGCTGCTGCCACTGTGGGCACCAGCCCCTCCAAAGAGCGGGGCTGGCTCCTGTTTACCCCCTTCATGCTCCCTCTGGTTTGTATTTTAAAGGAGTTTAAGGCATTTTGTGGGAAAGGCACTGGAGGAATGAACTACTTGATTAAGGCAACAGCAGACCTCAAAGCAAGTAGCTCAGAGGGAGAACTAAAAACCAATTGAGAAGCTCCATGAGGGACCAAACCAACACTATTGTGTCAATAGCCCTGTGTGGCACCCTTGGAGAAGGTGCTGTATCAATGCGTGATGAGTCCATCCCTGCTTCTGTTAAATGTGCAAGTTCCTGTGTTTGTGTGCTCACAGAGTTATGGGAAGGGAAAGATTAAATCATTTGCCTGGGTCCTGCAGGACTGTGAGTGCCAGAGCCAGCACACAGATGCAGGTAGTTGTCCCAGTTGCAGTGCCAGTGTTTTTCCCAGAAGACCATGCATCATCTCTAAGGTATCATCATTATTGCACTGATGATGAAATGGTCAAATGAAGATAGAACCATAGAATGGTTCGGGTTGGAAAGGACCTTAAGATCATCCAGTTCCAACCCCCTGCTATGAGCAGGGACACCTCACACTAGACCATGTCACCCAAGGCTCTTTCCATCCGGGCCTTGAACACTGCCAGGGATGGAGCATTCACCACTTTCTTGGGCACCCTGTGCCAGTGCCTCAGCACCCTCACAGGGAAGAAATTCTTCCTTATATCCAACCTGAACTTCCCCTGTTTCAGTTTAAGCCCATCATCCCGTGTCCTATCACTACAGTCCCTGATGAAGAGATCTCAAAATGGAACAGAAAGACATAACCCAGCGATTGGTGGCAAACCCAGGGAACACTGAAAGATCACAGAGGATACCACAGCTGCTACATCAACACAATGCAGGATCCTCTGGAGAGACACCAAACCCACTGGGCGACAGTTAGTGATAAGACAACAGATGTTCTACCACAAGGACAACAGAGGTGAGGGGGAAGCAATTACATGCAGAGATGGCACTTCAGTGCTTGCATGTGTGGCTTTATAAATAAAATCCAGATTTGAAATGTTTTGGTGTGTGATCTCGTAATGAATTTCCTCCCTACGCATATTTTATGACCCAAATCCAAAGCACACTGAAAAGCATCTGAGTGAAGCAAAATATGTAGATGGGGAAGGTGAGCGAGGAAGCTTGCAGACTGCAAATGAAAGAGCTGTAGGAGCTACTCAGGAAAGAGGTGGAGAAATACAACCCGCCAACAACACTAAATAGTAGCAGCATCTGGAAGAGTGGCTGAGGTCCTACATGTGTGAATGGCCCATGGAGGGAGATGGATGCCATTCACAGGGCACAGGACTGCTGCTGCAAGACATAGAGGAGAAAGTTATATGGCCTTATTTTCCTATCCTAGTGGGTCAGCCTGTCAGCTGAATCATTTTATACTGCCCTGAAGTGAATGGTATTGGCATTTGGCCACCAATTCAGTAGCAGCCTTGAACTCTGCTTTCTCTTGCACTTAAGGTGAAGCAGATTTATTCTCAACTCGCCACAGATCTGCAATTCAGTGTTTATTTGTAGGATGCCTGCTTCATGGGCAGCAATGCTGGGAGAGCCAGAGGTTTGTTTTGGATCCTACATTGATTGCAAACGAAGGCTTGGTTGCGTCAGATTCCTTTTGGTCACTTTTGCTATGTGGTGTACACAAGAAGTGTCTGTTAGGAGTCAATGAAAATACCACTGAGGTTGCATTAACATAACTAATAGCCGTGTTAATAAATGCCATATATTAAAATAAGAAGGAACATTTTCAGCCAGGTCCGAAGCAATGTCAAAAATCCTTTTGATTAGTGAAATCCATTTCTGACTGAATGGGACTTTTATAATCAACTGACAATCCATCTGTGTCCTATTCTTGCTGGGCAGGTATTTGCAGCTTAGCTTTTAAAGATGTATGTCATAACATCTGCTCTCTGGTTGGCCTTTTCCACAGGTTGCTTGGCAGGAGATGCTGGAGGTCCCTTGCAGTCCTTCATCCCCTTTGGAGATTGGAGCAACAGACTGAAAGTCACCCAGCAACTGCTGCAAGGTGTGCACACAGAGGCTCACTCCACCCATGCTAGTAAATCATTCGAGCATCACCAGAAACGCACACTCTGCTAGAGTAAGCAGATAAATACGTTCTTCTTTTCATGTTGAGGAAATAGTATTTCCAGAACCACCTACACCGTGCGTTTGTTGCTGCCGTTTACCCAGTCTGACCCTTTTGGCTGGAAACACAGGAAACAGTAGAGCAACTCCCCTGTGTAGCAGCACTGGATCCCCTGCATCTTTCTGATGAACCATTTCAGTTCCCCTAACGAACAAACAAACAACAGGGACAAGCAGGTTGACTAGAGACACACTGATCATCCCTACCACAGGGTTTTATAGTCCTCCCTAACAAAAGAGCCTAAAAGCACACTTAATATCATCCACACATCCCCTTTTTTCTGTTTTCCTATGAGAATGTCAGATGAATAAATATGTCCCAAAGCTAACTTTCATCCACACAGAGTGGCTGCTTTCCTGCCTGTGCTTTTTAAATGATGAGGTTAGTTACCATGTTGTAGCATATTTCCCATCTGACAGCTACAATTTCATCCACCAACCTGAAAGGGGGACAATTTCCTTAGCATCAAAATATACTTCCTGGAATTGCCAAGGTTGGATAGGGGTGCAACTAACAGCAAATGGACAGAAGGTTTTGGATTTAGGAAAAAAACCCCACTTGTTAATCAATTTTAACAGGGATAATCCATTGAAGGTAAGTGTATGTGCCTCTTACTAGGTTCCAGTTTGAATTCTATCAATATGTATTTGGGATTCCACAGTGATTGAATGGCATGACCTATCCAATGATACAAGAATCATCCAAACCCTATTGTCCTGCAGGCAGCGGATGGTGCATGCAGGAGCTTATTCAGTGCTGATGTTAAACTTCCATGTGCTGGCCAGATGCTTTTATTGGAGCAGCAGTGAATCGGTGCTGCTGTGATCTGCTAATTGTTTTGACACCATGGGAGTTGAAAAGCACTGGTGAACACTTGGCTCCACTGAAATGTGTGTTTTAGTTAAATGACCCCAGGGATGATCAGAGCCAATTTTCCTGCTTATGTCTGCTGCCCTGGCGCTTGAGGTGGTTCTGGTCAGTGCTACAGAAAACAAGCGAGTATTTAGTTAGTTCTTCCTGCAAAACACACAAAGAATAGGAGTGCCTGTTCAAAGCCAGAGGCTCCAGCTCAAGAAGCCACTTAAACAGCTGCCCTAATCAGGACAGCACTTGAGTGTATACATGCTTATCTGTAAGCACGTGCTTGAGTTTCACTAGTCTGCATGGAGTTCACACCCAGATTCAAGCGTCAGCACATACTGAAGTGCTTTTCCAAGATGTTTTCCAGAACCACCACCTAAGTGAGAAAAATGACTGTGTCACTTTTGACCACATTTGAGTATACTGCTGCTGCTTTTGCAACTGCAAGGAAATCCTGACAAACCTCGTTTCCCTTCAGGTCTGATAAATTGTTTTCCACTTATCCCCCTGCTCTCTCCTCAGATACCCAGGGAAGGAGAGGGCTTTTGCTGTGGAAGACAACCTCCATTCGCTTCTTGTTCAGGTGAGGGTTGAAGGACAGAAGAATGTTGGCTCTTGGAAAGAATTCGTTTCAGACTCATCCATTAAAATCAGTGTTTTTCTACTTCCACAGTTGACTTGTAATGACTCCCAGGAGTTTCTCTCCCAGAAGTGAGGTCAAATGTATTGACTTTTCTTTCTTTCCTCACAGCTTTTCAACACTGAACAAATGATTGTTTTGATAATTAAACTTTCACAAATCAAAGGCACAGCAATCATAAGCAAGGACTCTGTCTCTAAGAGCAAGTACCTCCCCTTGATAAACTTGCAGCCTGAATGGGGAGTGAGTGTCCTTCATGAGTGGGAAAGTTGTTTGTTAGGGATATTTTCAGAGAAAAATGGGGAATTAATGGAATTACCCTGCCTTCTCTGGTACCCTGTTTTGACCCTTGGTGTGCTACTTACTGCAATAGGCAGAATCATGCCGTTTCTTAGATTGGCTAAGCATGGCACGGTGGAATTAGCACATGGAGAAAGCTTCAACAAGATCAAGGGTGGGTGAATTAACATCAGCCAGAGATACTACAGTAAAGACTAGGGAAAACAAGGATTTAGAAGGGATATTGCTTCTTACAGTGGCAACATATATGTCAACAGATCACAGAAGCGATTAGGAAGATCTTCCCTTCGGTTGCAGCTGTGAAACACCTGGATGCAGCCAATGCTTGCATGTCCATAGGACCTAGGGCTATTTTGCACTAAAGATAAAATGCAAAAGTTCCCTTTCTGCTCTCACCTTTGTTACTCTACCTTTGCAGAGCAAGGCTGGGGTCAGCTCAGCATCCATCCATTCAAAGCTGTGTGTCAGAGTCCTGCAAGCCAGAAAATCCCTGATTCCCTCTCGAGGAGAGCTACTTCCTCCTGCAGAGACTTAACCTTTTACAACCTCATCCCTCATCTTAATTAGGCCTCTCAACTGAGGGTTACCTGACCAATATGATTCATTTCAACCTCTCCATCCTGGTAGCAGTGGAAAGGCTACTCAACCACAGTTAACCTAAGGCATTTTTGGATGCTCTCCTCAGATGGTCTCAAAGCTGAAGCTAGAAAAATGTAGACTAAAACCAAGATGCTATTTTTATTAGTAGTATTTCTAGCAGTGACCATAATTAATCATTGGAAGAATTTGCCAAAGTTATGGTTTATCCATCAGTGGAAGTTTTGAGGTCAGGATGGGATGCTTTTCCATGCTGTGGTTCCAACACGAGTGGTTCCAGAGAAGTTCTATACCCAAGGAATATGAGACAAGATGATCATAACTTAAAGTTTATGATACCTTGAGGAGAATATACCAAAGTCACCCAGGTTTGAAAACAGAAGATGAGCACTGAAGTTGAAAGGTGCAGCTGCCAGAGGCAGGGACTCCAGGGTGGAGGCAGAAGAACAGGTCCTCTTCAGCACTCAGACCCTCATAATTCAATTAGGGTATCTCCAGACCCTTGGGACCAGATGGAAAGAACTGATTGCTCTTTGGTCTATCTGCCATTAGTATTTACTGATTTACTTCAGTTCTTTCTTTTCAGAAGGCTAAAGAGGCAAAACGTTTTCTTCCCAGCCCCAAGCAGAGCTCCTGTCTCCACCTTGCTCTCTCTCAGACATACGTACACAGTCTTTGGGCTTCTAGTCCCTGATTTCATGATGAACTAGTGAAAACCTGATATTATTGCCTGAGACGAAGAAGAATCAAAACATGCAGCTGTGGGAGGTGATGGCTCGGTGGCTGATTGACCAGTGGTTTCAGTAAACATGTGTTTATAGACACCCCTTTCAACCCTACTGGCTGCTGTGGGTTTTCTTGGCATGGTGGAAAGTGACACTTCATGAAAGAGTCTCAGTTGCACAGGAAGAGATCCAAGATCTCTTCTGATGCAGGGACAGATTAAAAGAAAATGCCCACATTGTCTGAGCAGGATATCCTTTACAGGGCAAGCAAACTGCTATAAATGGATGAGAACACCTTGTTCTGAATGAGTCACACCTCTGTTTTCACTTTGCTGCCTCTCTGCTCCAGCCCCTTGGAAACATTTTTCCTTTCAAGACCTCTTGACATTGTCACTAACTCTGCAGATTGCTCGTGTTTCGTACCCAGGAACAGTCACTTTTGGAGGAGCAGTTGGGTGAAAGAAGATGGACTTTTCTACACCGAGGAATAACTTCTCATAAATCTGCTGGAGCACATTCATTTGTCTTGCAGGCTTGCCTCAAGCCCCCAGTATTTCTGCTCATCAAGGTCACATCTGTTTAAATGTGCACAGGAAAGCTGAGCAGGCCACTTGGGAAACATTGATTTGTGAACTTGTATTGCAACAGCCTGAGCAATTAATATGATCAAAACATCCCATTCCATGTCATTATTATAGACCTCATCATATTTATTTTCATTACTTAGGACTTAAAAGATAAAAGGGGCAGTGGTGGCTCCGGGGGTATGGCTGCAGGTGGGAGAACCCTCTCTTGTCTCAGCTGCCTCCATGCCCCAAAATGACAAACAGTTCTGAGAGGGGCTGATGGATATTTCAGTGAAGTCTTGAGGTCTCTGTTGTTAGTTTCCAGCTGAAATGCAGATGATACAGGTCAGGGCTTCAGAACAGCTGCTGTTATACAGGCCAAGGAGACAGAAACACACCACATGACACCTGGGTATGGTGGGATCCTGATCACCTTCTCCCTGTGTTTTCGAATATTTTCAAACTGAAGAAAGTGTTACCTCAGCAAAAGATCTGTCTTTGAGATGACAGTCTCCTCTGCCCCTTCGCTCTCCTGCAAGACTGCCAGCAAAGCCACCCTCTTGGGTTCAAACTTAAACAGGGCAAGTTCAGGTTAGATATGAGGAAGAAGTTCTTTACTGTGAGGGTGCTGAG
Source organism: Nestor notabilis (assembly GCF_000696875.1). Taxonomy (NCBI): domain Eukaryota; kingdom Metazoa; phylum Chordata; class Aves; order Psittaciformes; family Psittacidae; genus Nestor; species Nestor notabilis. The sequence goes on along the minus strand of NW_009939459.1, from coordinate 108,072 downwards.
GTGCTGGAATGGGTTGCCCACAGACGTGGTGAATGCTCCATCCCTGGCAGTGTTCAAGGCCAGGTTGGACAGAGTCTTGGGTGACATAGTCTAGTGTGAGGTGTCCCTGCCCATGGCGGGGGGTTGGAGCTGGATGATCTTAAGGTCCTCTCCAACCCAAACCATCCTATGATATCTGCACAGATCAATGTCTATCTTTCCCAGCTGCACATAGTGACAAATGCTCTTGGCAAAGTAACTCTAATAAACTTAACCTGCGATATCCCATTCCAAGTATCATCCAGATCCTGAGAATGGTCCAGCACCTCCTTTCGCCTTCACGGCTTGTCTGGCCAGCTCTTTCTCTGAGCTAAGCAGCATGAGTGAAATATGGGAGCAGACGGAAGGGAAGCGTAGTTAGCATTCACTCATTGCTTATGTACAGGTTGTCAGAGCTAATGAAATTCTGTGACAGACGGGCAGCCATCAGCTCCTTGGTGTTATTTATCTTTCTCACTCCTGGCTTTACATCCCAGGTAATTCTTCATTCATCTTTACAAATGCCAAGATGACGAAGTGCAGCACCCACCTACCCAGAAAACTAGCAAATAGTGTCAATGCACAGAGATTATTAATAATCACCTGGCTCCAGTGATGAGTGAATGTCAGGCAAAGCATTCTCCTTCTCTCTCATTGATTTCCCCCCACCCCACTTCCTCTCTCCCGCTGAGCTTCCAAAAACTTCAAGAACATCCATTACTGGGGAATTTGTCCTCCCCCTTCTGCCATCTCTCCTCACACTACAACAGATGTTTGCAGAGACATTCCTCAGGCTGAAGGCGCTCATGGATGGTGCTGTGGGCAGAGGCTGCCTCACATGGCCCCCAATTCGCATCATTTATCCTGAAAGGTGCCAGCTTGGTTTGACAGACTCATCTGTAAGAGCTTTGTAGTAGATGATGCAAACTGATGCAAAACATATGAGTGATGTTAGCTTTGTTTGCCACCTGTTAATGGCAGGAGACATTGGGGAGGGAGGAAATGTAATTCTTTACCTTCACAGAAACTGCCTTATGTGGTGAAATAGGGCTGGATGCCCGTGCTTGGGGTGCTCAGTAGGAAACCAACAGAAGAAGTGGAGACACCCAAAAATAAACACTTCGGCCTCCCAATGGAAGGAGGCACCTTTATGTTACAGCGATACTCTGCGCACATGCAGGAGAATTAGCCTTGCTCCAGGGCTGGCGTGTAAAGGTGGGATGTTCCAATGCATTCAGCA
>NW_009939459.1:106195-106783 GCF_000696875.1 Nestor notabilis | reverse complement strand
TTCCCTACATCAGTCAACTTTCAGTTGACATCATATCAAACTAATGCTGCCTGTAAAATCCTTCCTTGAAATGTCATCTTTAAGTTTCAGAGATGAAATGAATGAGACATTCAACTTACCCACCAACTGTGGGTCCAGACAGCCCGCAGGCTTGGGCAGCAGTTCTGTCCCTGTTATATCTGGTTCATATCCAGCCAGAAACACCAGGCCTAGAGAGACAGATTCTATATTTTACTCCACATGGGGATTTCAGCCACTGATTTTGGACCACGCATTCAAAATCAGTCTTATTTAGTCACCAACAGTGAAGAAAGTTATAAGAGAGCAGAAATGTACTTCTAGTTGTAGCTTCTGTATGTGTTTGTGATTGCTCTAGTTTTTGCTGTAAAGGGGATTATGATGCTGTGAACGTTCACACGGGTGAAAGAGAATAGCCCAAGCAGCTGCCTGCACTTAACCAGCAGACTTTTCAGAGGATTTTGGGAAGCGGAGGAATCTGGGACTTCGGATACCGAGCCAGCCTGCTTTGAGGTAGCTATGAAAAAGAAAACAACGCAACACACCCTACTAAGGAAAGGTGCTAACTCG
>NW_009939459.1:78396-106184 GCF_000696875.1 Nestor notabilis | reverse complement strand
AGCTGTAGGTAAATATGCTCAGTATAAAGAGACACTGAAAAGACGAGTCTGCCTTTGCCTTTCATGGGGTGATTCCTGAAAAGCAGTTTCTATGCTCCTGATGGAGCAGTTAAATGAGATAGTAGAATAAAATTAAGTGAGGGGGTAAATCTGGGTCTTCACATCTTGTCTCCTCTGAACTGAAATTGTCTGTGAACCAACCAAACCAGTCGTACGAGGTGTAGGACCACACTATAGGTTTCCTCTCCACATGTTTTCCTCTCCTTTGTAAAAACCTCCACTATCTGCTGGCTTTTCTCATTTTTCCTGTGGTTTCAGAGCAGGGCAATAACCTGCAGATAGGATGCAAATCAAGAATCTCGCTTGCAAGAGCCTTATCTTTAAGGAGCATTTTCAATTAACTTAGAAACAAGTAACAGATTTAATTGCAAACCTCAGCTCCGTTTGCGCTCCCCACTGACAACAGGCAGTTGATGGAGATGCTCTGTGCATAAATAATCAAGTGGTTTAATCCTCAAAGTCAAACACTAACCAGGCTATGGAGTCACAACAGTGCCTCTGTGGTAGTTTAAATGAGATTTCTTCTGTAGCCTCTACCTCTTTAAAGTCCATTGCACTTTTTCCTCCTCTTTCTCACTATTTTTGCTGCCAAAGAGGTACCCCAGGCACCCTGGGCTGCGTCCCTACAGTGCAGCAACCAGGGCATCCCAGTACCAGTTCCCCCATCCCAATCTGCCCAGCTGAGCATTGGGCTGTGGCAGAAAGTCGCTGGCCCTGGAATCAGGGTGCCCGAGCATCCTCTTTCTGTTTCTTGGGAATTGCAGTAGGAGAGCAGGATGAGTGACAGGCTGACCGGGGGGAAGGAGGGCTGGGGAAGTGAAAATCCCTAGCAAAGAACACTTCTATCCCTTCCTCACTTTAGATCTGCGGATGATGGATCTCACGGCTGCAGTCCCACGATGATTACATTCTCTTAGGAGCAAGCAGGTCCTGTTGCAGTGAACTCAAGGAATTCACTTGCTCCAGTGCTATGTGATTTGGGGGAGCTTCTGTCAGCTGGGCAGTCTGTGATGAAGCTGCATTGGGGAGCCAAATACCATCACTTGTTTGCTTGTTGTTGGTGTGCCTGTGGGGCTTGTGCCTTTTTTTCTCTAGCTCAGCCCAGACACAACCTCACTGCTCTGTTGCCCAAGGGAAAGGCTGCAGTCTGCTTCCCCCTCACTACAAGGGGTGTCTCTGATACCTCCTATGCTAAAGCAGCGCCTCAGATGGGGAAAGTTTCAAATCCCCTTTAATAGGTTATAGAAAGCAGGAGTTCCCTTTGGAGCTGTCCTGCCTCGAGCCCTCACTGCTTTTCCTTGTCTGCTCAGTAAACAAAAATGGGAAGTCTGGGAAACCTTTTGAGAATGGGAGATTTCTGCCTTTTCCTTCAGCCAACAGAATGATACAACCGGAGCTCAGATTCCTTCCCTCCCCTGGGTCTGAGTTAGTGACTCCTATCCCAGTTTACAGGGGAAGATGCAGTAGTGCTACAGCAACTTCCAGATCCCAGGGACACTGCAGAGGATAAAACCACACTAAGAGTAGCAAGATCAGACTCGTACCCCTCCATCACCCAAGTGCTCTGCAGGGCAGCATGGGGAACACGTGGGACCAGCCCATGGGGCTTTCCTTGGGGCTTGGACAGAGGATCCCCAAGCTCAGGGCATCTTACAGCTGCCCTGACCTTTCAGACAGGGACGACGAAACCTCTGAGGCAACTGGTACTGGCTCCCACTTGAGGATCTAATGAGCAGCCTCCAGTTGACTGTAATGGGTCTGGGCTCCATCACAATCAAGAAATCTGGGTCTGGACCTGTTACAGGTGTCTTTCATTTTAAACTCTGTTTCAGGGAAAGACAAGTGGATGCAGAAAGCCAGTTTGCCCTGTATTTAAGAGCAGTTCAACTGACTCCAGCATGAACATTCAACCAAACCCCTTCACCATGTGCAGTCCCAGCCCTATCATACCCCCCCTGCCTCTGCATTCACCTGGGGAGCTGTGCTCATCCCTAAAATTACAGATCCCAATAAGGAAACCAGCCAAGAGATTAGATGCTTGTTGTGCTGCCAGCACGCACTGCCCTTCCCCAGCACCCATCAGCCCCTCTCCCAGATAGGGTTAATCCTAGGAAGGCACAAGGATGGCCAAGATACCTGATCTGAGGGATGGGTTTGGGGAGGAAGGACTTGTGTAACTCACCCTAATTGGCTGCACACACTAAACAGCAGATCCTGGCTGCCTGCACTCAGAAGGTTTAATTTCCCTATTGGAATTTCATGGAAGAGCTGCACCTTTCCGATTAGTCTCCCCAGCATGAGCACTCGCTCAGTACACAGACATCTGCCCTCTGGCCTAACCTTTCTAGAAGCTGCATCAACAAAGTAATGCTAACAAAAATATCCATCTGTGCTCAAAGATAAACAAAGCATTAATACACCAAACTGTGGCTTAGATTATGTTAGAGTCAGCTTTAATGCTATTACACATCTGTTGGGATGTATTTCCCACCCGAACCATCTCTCTCTTGCTTTGTGAAATATCTTGGTATGAAAGAACATGAGAGTGTTTCCCTGGGAGCCCTTTGCGTGCGTCACACTCACAACCAGCCCTTTTCCCTGGGACGCCCTGCTGGGACAGGGCTTGGGGATTAGGGGCCGTAACCTAAACATTATTGTACTCTAAAGTAAGTGTTCCCCAGCTCGCCCGACTTGGGTTTCAGAGCCTCTTCAAAGGGCTGTTTGCTTCCCTTCCTTGGCAGCAGGGGAAGTATTTCAACCCCCAAACAGCAGACACTCTGCTGAGTGCCTGCAGAAATGTGTGTGTGCCTAGGGAAGATGTGGCATCTTAATCTCCCTGCACTGCCAGGGCAGGGGCTGGCTGCAAGTCTTTCCAGGCTAGAGATGCTAAACTCTGGGGTTTTGTTCCTGGGATATCCCCATGTATAGTAATTAGGAGATAGGGAAGAAGGGCACACTTCAGATTTGCCCTCTTTTTCTGTAATAGCCCCCCCTAAAAAGGGAGAAAAACTGATTTAACCTGTTGGCAATCTTAAAAGAACCAATAAATCTGTTTCTCCCAACAGTTCTTCTAAAAGGGTGGTCTTATCCTGTTATCCATGCACAGCAAAGCTGTCTGGAAGTTGAAGCCTGGAATTCACAGGATTGGGATGTAATTCTGCCTTTCCCCTTTCCTGTGCCTCCTGTCCGTGTATGTGTAAAATGGGAATAGCAGCCATTGCCTGTGTCCTGGTTCCTGCAGCCCAAAGGGAAGCTTAGCTGACAAACAACGAATGTTTTCATCCTGGCAAGCTTTCAGAGCCAGGGCTTGAAAAAGCAAACCAGAAGTATCTGTATCCTCATTGCTGTCCCCTGGAGACACAGCTGCTTATTCAACACCAGAAACCCGAGTGCTAATTATAGACAAATATCAGACAGAGCCAAATAAGGGGTGACGACACCCTGAGGTGTTACAGGTTGCTCTGTGCCTGTCCCAACAGAGGACAAGTGTCACCATCCCCAGCAGGGAGGATGCTCCTGACTGCCTCAGGCACAGGCATTGCCCCAGTGGGGTGTCCCAACATCTGCTCCATCACCTGAAGAAGTTTCCTCTTTCAACCATCAGGGTTATTTGATTCTTCACAAGCTCCATGTGCAGCAGCAGGGAGCAGGAGCACATCCCTGGACCAGCAAACCATCCTCTGGATGGCAGAGAGCACAGGGAGGTGGTTTGGGGGAGCAGGCTCCTCAGCACCTCTGATTCTCCTTCCACACCACCGAGGCAACAAGGCTTTGTGACATCGTCTGGATGAGACACAGCTGCTTCTCCTTCCTCTCACCTCACTCTTATTCAGCAGCCACACAACAATTCATCTTAAAATGACCAACAGTGCTCCTCTGGGGAGCTGTTATTTACTTCCACCAAAGAAATGCTAAACTGCAAAGAGCTGACTCCTGGGGGTGGAATATTAGTAAAAAGCAGCATGCTCAGGGCTCCTGCTTCCACTGGATGTATTCATTTGTGGCACAGGACCACCTTGAGATGCCTGCCACGCTCGGGTCCCACCATACTACAGGTTGTACCAACACACAGAAGCAACAAGCGCTTCCATGAAGTGTCAGATACTTGAACAGTCTGGCTGAGAGCTAACACCTATCGAGGTGCCTTTATTTTCACCAACACCCACTTTTGACATGGATCAGCACAACAGTCAGTGCTCACCTCAGATCTTAAAACCCATCTAGTTTTTAATAGGGAAAAGCAGTACAGAAAAGGGAAATAACCCGAAACAACCAGAAATCACAGCAAATCCAATACATTTTGGAGATACCCCAGTATCTCACATGTATTTGCCTAGTTTACCTGCCAGTAAAGGAGAGGTTGCATGAGCTTAATTTGGGGTGCTGAGATTTTAGCATTATCTCTTATAGCTCTGCATTAGACAAAAGTGCAGATGTTGAGATACCCAAGGAGTTCAATAGGTTCATGGAAAGATGTTTTAAGTATCTATATGCTCTCCAGGAGACAAGAGAAAGCAGGTAGCAAAGTCTCCTGTTTCTTCATTGTTCCTGTTAACACAATACGTCCTGTTACTTTCCCATCTGGAGAGACACCACTCACGTATTTCATTTTTAGTGTGAAATGGGGTGTAATGGCACAGCAGCAAGAAAGCTGCCTTTCAGAGCAGTGCTCTGGAGGGGAGAAGGCATCTCACAGGAGGCAGCAGATTAGAAAACCATAGCATCCCAGCTAAAAACACCACCTGAAATCCAGAACACTGGTTTCCGTGACAGAAAGTTATATTCCTCTCACAGAGCATTACTAATAGAGGAAATGGGGATCCTTTTGCAACACGTGGCTCACTGTAGTTTTTCACTGAGTGTTAACAGTCACCAACAGTGATTTGTGTCCTGCTGCAGTGGTGGCAGAGCCATGCCTGGGACCACAATGGCACAATGCTGGAGGAAGCCACCAAAATCCATCATGCCACATTGGCAAGTCTGTACTCCTATAGGCTCTGTAGCAGGCAAAGAGTTAAGACAGAGCCGGAAGGGACAACATAGCCTAGAAGTAGCTCCTGCGTTGTGGTTTTGCAAGGCTCAGCCAGCTAAACCCACACAGGAGAGTGGCTGAACCTGGACCTGTGTCACCCATCAGTCCTGCAACACAGGAGCGGCTCCCAGCTCATCCTGTCTCCCAATAGACTGGTTAACAGCGGAGGTTTGAGAAGCTAGGTCTCTTCAAAGGATTAATTTGTCTTTTGATGCAGTGAACACTGACGAATGCCGCTTTCCCTATCGCATTCAAACACACACCGGTTTAGAAGTTAATAAACCCATTTGCTGCCAAATAACCGTGGGGTTTTTTTTCTTTCCAATTTCTCTCCGTCAGAATGATAAGAGGTTTAATGTCTTTGTGGCTTCTCCTTCTTTCAGTAGCCAAATCAGGTGTAAATATCACTGCAGAGAGGAGCACTTTTTCCCTATTACACCAGCATTATTCCCGTTTCCCCAACACTATCTTTTCTCCAGCTCATGCTGACAACAACAAACCCCTTGCTGTTAATATCCACAATCTGAAGGGTGATATCTCTTGCTGCCATGGCCTCTGGTGAGCTGAGAGGACAGTCCAAGGCATGGAGCTTAATTGTCCTCAGCATACCCTGCAGTGTCTTCATGGGGAAAGGACCACAGGATGTGGGGAGCACGCTCCTGCTCCGTGAAATGTGGTAGAGCTCTGGAGGAACACTTGTGCATGAGGAACCTCCTGTCCTCTCCTAACACCCTCTAGAGCAGCAAGCCAGGGTTTATACCCTGTGGGACATTTCATCTTGTCACATACAGCAGGAGAGGTTCTGTTAACATACTGGGCACTTCTGCACCACTGGCGAAGGTAGAGGAGCAGCACCAAGGGCTGCCATTCCCATGCTGGATTTCAGCCTCCAGCAAAGAAAACCACAGGGCTGGTAGAAAACAGCTATGGAAATACTGTGGGTACTACATGTGCTTGTATTACACCACACTGATGTAAGCCCAGTTGTCTGCAAAGCACAATATAAACTATCTGGTTGGGAGTATGAGGATTCCCCCCCACTCCCCTTTAGGCTTCAAAGGAAGGAGACAAATCTCAGAACTGATTTAAAATTCATACATCAATTTAAGGAAGCATTTTCTTTCACATTTGTGTTAGCAAAATATGCAAGCATCTTCTAAATCCAAGACTAAAAGCTCATTGGGCCCTAAACCACAGATCAGCCAAGTCCACAAGAAATTTTCCATTGATTTCACTGTGCTCTGCATCAGGCTCTAAGAGTAAGAAGAAATGTGATTAATAAGATGAATCCAAGAAAAAAAGATATGGTTGGAGGCAGGAAAAGGACTATGACCAAGGGCTGTAAAACTTGAGAGCCTTCTCACCACAAATGCTTGGTAATCTTAAACCATAATGTGGCATCTGGATACAGCATCTTCCCCTGCTAGCAGAATCTCAGCTTCCCAAGTCTACGATTCCCGGTTTCCCCCTGCCAATTCCTTTCCAGCATGCACAGCCGTCTCGTTTTTCATGGGATGCACGTGATGACTCCAGAAGCAGTAAGCTCTTTTTGCATGGTCTGTTTCTTTCCAAATGCAGAGCTCTGAAACCATTTCAGTTGTCTGCAGAACGATCGGAGCCAGGCGCTTGGAGCAGCAAGGCGGAGTTGCATCGCAATCAAGATCTGTTCTCTTCATTTGAATGCATCAGTGCTTACACCAGGAGGTTTTTGACTGTAAAATATACACTCTTTTTTATCCTTGAACTAATTTTAATCTCTCTTTTTCACTTGTCACTTTGTTGTTCACAAAGCACGCCTTTTTTTTTTGCTGAGGGTTTCAGCAGAATGCATTCAAGTGAAAGGAGATAACAAGACCTAATAACCCTCTTTATCACAAAATAAATAAGTAAAAGAACAACCCTTCCATTTAGGTGTTGCAGATATAATTGAATGTTCCTTTGAAACCTCTTTGATCAATGTAACTTGTTCAACTTTTGCTTTTGTCTCAAATGTAGCTTCTGGTCTTTTCATGTTGCGTGAAAAGCTCAGTTACTCAACTCAGCTTTATCTTGAAATGATTAGTGGGGCTTTCTTAGTTTCTTCATGCCTTGTAGAGCTTCATAACATCAGGTAAGCCCTTACCCACCTGAACGAGGAAGGCTGGCACTGAAAGCAGGTGAGAAGTGGCATTCTGGCTGATTTGCTGGTGCTAGCGTTTCCGCTTTCACCGCAGTAGTAGAATAACCCATGTTTGTTATACAAACACACTTCAGTGCATAATGCACACGCACAAGAACATAGAGCACGCATGCCTCCAGGCCTTGGCAGGTTGACCAGGAAAGAAATATTTATCCTGGCAAAAATCAAAGTCTGACAATAAAACGAATTGCTATAATATAAAATGAATACGTGCTTTGTTATCTGGAGGTAGAGGTGTTACCAGGCAAGAACAAACTGTGGGTTCATCTAGTCCCACACCCTCCTTTGACCATGGAAATATACTCCAGAAGAAGAGGTAAGAAACTTACAGTAGATGAATTACTCAATGATCTGTTTAAGCAGGTTGGTAAATAAGAAGCCCATCAAGCCAGCTTAAGATATTAAGATTGATTTTTAATTACTATATTAATCAACAGCTCTCCTAGATAAACTTACTGTCCTAGATAAGCTCAAAACCAGAGAAACAACAGAAATAATGACTGAAGAGGGCAAATCCCCTCACACTCAGAGTTTCAAGCCCAACTCCACTGTACACTGAAGAAAAGTGGACTTTTCCAGCCAGTGTCACTGAGTCCTGGATGCTACTAGGAGCATCTTGGAAATAACCCTCTGATGGTTGAAGTGAAGATGCTGCTTTCTGGAGACATGTTTTCTTTTATTGCAATCAGTGAATAGCTTAATTTTCCTTTTCTATTCCCCCCCCCCCCCCCTTTTTTTACCACTTTTACCTTCCTCAACATTCTAAATTAACAATACATGTCTACTTACTTTAAACCTCTCAAAAATCTAACAACTTAGACTCTTTGGAGCCTGGAATACATGGGTCTTGCATATAAATCACTAATTTCAGCACCTTTCAAGAGTCCCATGTGCATCCTGCACAAATACGACCATGGACAAATAAATCAACCTAAGTTCACATGCAAGGTCTAATTTGGGTGACATTCTTACACCTTTCACACTGAAATCTTAACCCAAGATCACAAGCCAGTCTTGCAACAGCTATGATCTCTACTCCAGTTGTGTTTTAAGAAAGGCATTATATGCTTAGGAAGGATCCTGGGGTAAAGGCTGGACTTGATGATCTTTTTGAACTGAGTTGATTCTATGATGCCTTTTATCCCAGGAGATGGGGATGCAGTGCTTTCATGGCTCAGTGCTGGCTTGTTCATATTGTTCTCCCTTTTGGTGAGTAGCTCTGCCCAGAGGATGACAACTTCTTGAGGAATAGAAATTAGCTTTTGTTCTGGAGTAAACCCAAACCTTTCTGATTTGCCTCCAACTTCAGGCAGGTGGTGAAATAGCTGTGTTCAAATCAAACTTGAGGGTTTGGATCTGCAGAGGGTGTGAGAGCAGCACTCACACACACTACTGCATCTCAGGTGGTGGTGAAGGCTCCAGTCCCACATCCTACATTAGTTATAGCCCAGTGTTTCTGCCCAAGGGCTGAGTTGGACAGAGAATTCCACAGATCTGAGCTGCTCATGGCTGTCTTTCCAACTTCTAAGCAAGGATTTTGTCAAAACATATGCTCCACTTGCATAAGACATCTGTAACAAATAGATGTTTCTAAAAGAAACTCGTTTAATGCTCTGATTTGCTACTCAAGTGGACTATTCTCTCAGATCACTTCAAAAGTCTCCTTAGATATCCTGCTATCTCAGGACTTCGTATTCTGGCTTGAAGCCTTTTTGCTGTTCTCTTTACACCTCTGAATGTTTGCATGAAAGTAAAGAGGCCTCGTGAGTTATGAGGTTTTCAAAAGCTGTAAATAAAAACTAAGATTCAATTCAGTTATGGGGTTTCTCTTGTTTAATGTGTTCTCAAGAGGGGCAAATTGACAGGAATAATTATCAACAGTGATTGAGTAACTAATACAATATAACTTGTCAGGCTGACTGTACTGTAATCGTTTGGAATCAGTTTCTCTGGAGCCAGGTTTTGCTTCATTTGTGTCAAGCCAAATTTGGGGGTCCTTACTCCAGTTCTTCTCCTAGTTTATGCAGGCAGAGAGGGCTTGAGTAGAAACTTGGCAGGGCCCAGGGAACCTGGCTGAGTCCCACTGTGTTTCTGTGCTTGCTCAAAGCATCACAGAACTATTTTCAAAACGGAGAGTTTCAAAAGCTGGCTGCCAATATTCAGATTCACAAATAGGACTTTTGTTCAACAGTTCATGATTTACATGGGATGGATCATGTTTTCTAACACGGCCCTAGTCACATGTGGTACATCTGAAAACACAAGCAGTTATTTGACAGTTTCCTTTCTGCATTTGTAATGATGCCAACACTGGCACTAAGTCTTCAATAGCTTTTCTTTCCAGAAATAATCACACACTTTCGCATAGTGAATGGTATTCCTGAGGCTAGTACAAAAATGAGGATTGGGAATTCCTGTATCTGGAACTGGCTGATGGGGGCTTCAGTTCCATTTTGCATTTTCAGTCTACAATAGGGCTAATGGTCTTTACCTCTGGAATATTCTAGCACTCCATCAGCTGATGCCTACAGAGTGAGATCCAAGCACACGACAGAAGTATGAGCTATTACAGAGAGGATGTCTCTGATCAGCCCTTTCCAGATGCCTACATTCCCACCTCCCTTGTGCACATCACTAGTGAGGGGTGATCACACAGCTGATCTCCAGCACTGACCTATTCGGATGAATGCTTTGGTCGATGTCCCATCTGCCTGCTTTGACGATGTCACCCAGCAACAGCTTTAGCACCATATCTACCAGCTGTAGGAATAAGTTTTCTTCACCACCATCACAGCAGCTTAGCATTGACAGTGGTTCATCCTCCATGGATTTTGTGCTTTGAGGCAGCAGAGGGAACAGTGACAGCAAAGCAAGCCTATGGGAGCAGCTGCTATTGTTAAGGCAGGAAAGACAAGTTGGGGTGATGGAGCGGAGCACCCAAGATGATTAAATTGCTTTTTTGCTAGCTTGCCTCCTGATTTCATGGCTGCAAATGTCTTTGCAGTGACATTCACTCACCAGGTCTGTAAGGACCATACTGCAGAAGCCAAGAGCTTCTACAACATGAGTGACACAAACACAGGGCCAGATTCCGGAAAGCAGAAATGGGTCTGGTTTGTGCCACACTCAGTTGTTCTTAAAAGGAGAGTACAGTAAATGCCATTAAGCTTGGCCTGCCAGAAAAGCAGATACAAGTCCCCAGATGTGAATTCTCATTAGAATCGTCTCCAGAATCTCCCTCAGCCCCAACTCATGTTCCTTGAAGAAAACAAGGAATTAAGTGAACTAAGTTCATTTAAGTTGAGGCCTCTTCCTAGAGAGGATGCCCAGCCTTTAGGACTTCACCTTGGCCTGCTCAGCTTTTAGAGCAACCACAAAAATGCTCTTATTGCCTAAGCACACAGAGTAACTGAAGTGGTGTTAGGGAGTGGAGATGGGAGCACAGAAAATACATATTTTTTTGCTGAAAAGAATGAATTACCAGGATTCTGACTCCAAATCTCAGTCCCTTTGCTGAAGGACTGATCCTCTTCCTGGGTCAGTCTTGCAGAGCAAGGAAGAGCAACCCAACATGCACAGCGGAACGCTTTAGGGAGACTAACTTCCCTGCAGCAAGACAGAACATCTCAGGAAAGTCTTCTCAGTTATTCCCTCAAAGCTGCCCAAACATCACATGAATTCAGAGAAAGGGATTTAGAAAACAAAACAAATCACTCCAAAACCCCATTTCAGCAGTTGTGCTTTGAATAAACAACTGCCACATATATTAGCTGTCCTAGCGGCTCTGAAATCTCAGCTTTACACACCTGCCACAGCCTTGATTTAGTATGTAACAGAACTCCAGATGTGACTTCCCAAACCACTGTGTCATTCCATAGAGCAATGGGGGATTTCTGCCCGGATCAATACAGGAAACTCTGCCATTGCTGCATGGTGGGATCAGATGTGGATAAGCAACACTACCCACCTCCCGCTCCATGCCAGAAAAGATAAAGAGATATATAATCTTCTGCTCTGACACTTGTGCAAAGCACAAGTTAGTGATCAGTCAAGCTCTTTGAGTTTCTCCAGTAGTGGGAATCTGCAATACTACTAAATCCAATGGGAAACTGACTCCCAAAGCCAGGTCCAGCTAAGAGAAGGAGTATTCCTAGGAGAGCATCACAGCTGTGTCAACCCATGGTCTTGGGTAAGCAAGGGGCAAGGAACCTTTTGCTGGGGGAGGAAGAAGTTATATGACCTGACAAAGGCCACAAGACAGACCAGGGACCCTGAGGTCCATGAGACCCAGCCTTTTTGAATAGTGCAAGAGAAAAGCTCCAGCTCCAGCCCCTGTAAAGACTTTCCTCCATCCCTCATCCACTCATGAATCCAAGGTGTGAAGTGCCCTGCTGTGCATCACCACAGCTCCAGGAGGGTGCCCTAAGAAAGTGCATCCTGCAAGGGATGAACCTGTGCCTGAGAGCTGTCAAAAGCACGAGCTGTTCCAGCACAATACTAAGCAAGGAGTATGGATTGCTTAAAATGTCATGGCTGTTTGTTCTTCCTAACAGCAGCCTCATTACCTACGCTAAAAGGTGCTGTCAGACACCGGCAGGCCTGAGAGACAACAAATCACTGCACCCAGAGATCCAGGAAACAGCAGTGGGAAAACTGCAAAGGAGAAATAAAATGCAACACTTTGGAATTAATTGATCGCCAGGACATACCGCCAAAAAGCTCAGGTCAACCTTCCGCACGAGCAGTATGTTGACCAAGACAATGCTAAAATAAGCCAAACTAGAGTTCAACAGCAAGTTGTTCATCATGGCAGCAGCACCCTGGGTGAAAGACTGGGCCATTGTATTCACAGTGTCAGAACACTTTATTAAAATGGTCTATTGGGTCTCAGCCTGCCATACACTTCTCTTTCCTTTCTGTGAGTGGAGTGCTCATGAATAATGCTGATTGAAGCCATTCCTGAGTGATGCTTAGCCCCTAAAATGCTGCAAACTTGATACCAGCTGGGCTCACTGCTGCATCCCACCAAAATGCCTTTACCTGGCCTCAAGGAGATGTCTTCAGATCTCAGACTGTCCCCAGAGGTTTGAGTTCAGGTCTTTGTGCCAAGATCATCATGTTCCTAACTAGGATAAAGAGAATTTTGAGCTGGTAGCTTCTTTCCAGGCAGGAAGAATTACTCAGGAATGGACAGGCTGGCCAGAGACAGCAAGAACTTCCTGACTTTAACACTGATGTGAATTACAGATGTTTACCTGGAAGATGGGTTATTATGGCCCATCTTGTGGCATAAAAGAGAGCTGTGAGAATCCAAGATCTGTTTCAGCTTCTTAAACAAATCCTTTCTTGGATAATTGTATTTGAGCAGCTCTGAAATGCCAGAAAGAAAAAAACCAATTTGGGTCATTTTTCCCAGTCTGAAATGTTTGTGTTTTAAAAGAACCATAAACAGGAGTAAAATTTATTATTAAATATCTTTGTCAAATGAAGAATGGGAATATTTCACTTCCAAATAGAACATTCAGACTTCTCTAAGATCTTTGGTTTTGGCCAGAGATACTTGTCAACAAAATCTGGCACAAGTTCTCAGATAAGTTTTTGGCTTAAATCTGCCTCAACCAGAAAATCTCAGTTTTAGAATACAACTTGGCCAAAGAACAGCAAGGTCACACTTCTCACATGTGAGCCTCACCCTGTGAGAATCAGTGCTGCTCTGGGGCTGGTCCCACCAGTACCTTCATCGCTTTCCACATGAAATCTGCACCACAGGAATGCTTTTTGTCCAGGCAAGAACCAGTTCAACTACATCTGTCAAAACTCTTTCCAAATCAAACTTTGATCTCCAAGGCTTGCAAACTTTCAGCAGTTTGGTTTTACAGGCTTCTGGGTTTAAGCACGTGCTTTTCTTGAACCACCCAGTTCTATCAAAACTTGACATCTAGAAAAAACAGGAAAGCCATTCAAATATTTTTCTAGTTAGTCCTAAGAACAGAGTAATGGTGCAGGAAAAAGGAAGAGATTTTTGCAAGAGATGTAGGTCAATGAGCTTTTAGTCAACATATAAGTTATGGAACCACTGAGGTCTCAGCTTTCAAGCATCCACCTTGCTGAGATGCCAATTCATCCTGAAACAACCAAAGCATCAAGAACTCAAAACCTAACACAGAATATGCTTTGAATGAGACAAGCAGCCTTCACATCATCCCCTGGTTGGCCGAGCTGCCAAGGCAGCATTCCTCATGAACCCTCCAATGCAATGAAAAGCATTTAAGAAAAACAGAAAGCACCAAGGAAAAAACCCTGACTATTGAAGTAATGGTTTGACACTAACCAAATACAAGCACACAGATTAGTATCAGCTAATGGTCTGTTCCAAAGGCTGTTGAAATCAAAGTCAGCCTTCCCTTTGATCTCAGTATTTTCACCAGGTCAGGTTCCAAGTTTACAAATCATATACTATAACAAAAGATGTTTCACAACACACATCCACCCATATGAAAGAAGCCTATGTCTAGTAAGAATTTTTCATGCTGATGTTTTAAAGTTCTTCTGTAGTCCCTATTGTGCAGGTCTGAGCTAGGGGAATTCACCTGTGGAGGAAGAGCATTGCTGATCCTTCAATCTGCTCCACTCACCCAGCTGAGCAACCATACATGTTATGGCAGGACAGCAATACATGCTTCCTGGAGCTATTATATTTACTCCTTTTATAGCTCTTACCAATCACGGAGTCACAGATAACCCAATTCTGCAAAGCAAACCCTCTTGGGTCGTGTTTTCAATTACAAACACTTGCCAAGTTGTATTTAATACTGAAGGTGTCAGATTAGAACCATCTACATTTGCCATCTATTGCCAAGCTATCTGTTTTTCTGTTGTTGATCTATTTTGTTCTTAATAACAGAATTCACAAGTTCAGCAATTATGAGAGGAACACAGCTTGAGCAGGCGGAGCAATCTGCTAAACATGGGAGATGTTCACATACAAACCCATTAGCCCAGCCTTGGACCTTTGGACTGCAGAGCTCTTACCTCTACATTTAATTGACCAGGTTTTTGTAGTCTTTGAGAGCGGATGCTAAGAAACAGCGTCTGCTGCAGACATACCTGACTGTCAGCCTAAAGCATCCAGCTTAATATACTACAGGAGGCTTGAAAGACCTTGAGCTGAGAGCTAATATAACCCCATTGCTCCCACACTTGCAAATTTCCCCACAGTCATGATGGCAGAACAACTCTTCTGGGTGAAGCCTTTGATTTTTCTTTGCCTTTCTCTTGCCAGAGCCTGTAAGAAAGGGATCCTGTGCTGACACCCGTCTGTAGCCCTGCCTGCTTGTCCACCAACCAAGGAACAGTCAGGTATGTCTGCAGCAGATGCTGTTTCTTACCACCCACTCAGGGAATTAAGTGGTTAAAATTACTATCTCCTGAAAACTGTCCTTAGTGTTAGTTCAATCTGGTTTATTTCACCAATTGGGTCAGAAACCACGTATTAGCTAGTAAATGTTCTGTTCTGGAGCAGTAGCTAATCCACTCCTGAAAACATGGCCTTTACTTCAAACCCAGAAGGTTCTGTCATAGTTTGTTCAGCTTTCCAACCAGTTCATATTATGCCACTGCAAGACGACATTTACTCTGAAGATACCACACCTTCTTCAATTGAGTTTTCAAGCCTGCCATTCCCTGAACATCTCATGTGCAGCTTTGTGCATGACCAGGTATACCTTGCTCTTGGTAAATGATAGATCAGTACCAAGTCCCTGAACCGGGATGGGGTCCTACATCTGCCCATCTCTGGGCACTTACAAAGGACTACACAGCACCATGCAGCTAAGATCAGTTTTATTCTGCTCCTCTTAGCCCTTTCAGCAAACAGACCTGCCAGGCGCCACTGCAGAAGCCACCTTTTGAGGAGTGCAAAGTGTCATGTAAATATGTTGTAACTTAATAAATGGATCAGCAGCTGAACATCAGGGTGATGGAGGGTGGTATCACGGCCCCTCCATCTGCCATGGCAGCAGGATGTGGGAAATAGAGAATAAATTACCTCAAATCTCTTCTTCTTTCACCAAAGTCTGAGCCTTCTGGGCACTTACATCCACCCAACTCTGCTTAATACAGTCAAACTCAGCAGAGACCACAGAAAACAGTCTGCCAGTGCAGCATTTCTGTTGACGGAATAAGGCAGATGGACAACAGCCCAAACTTGCCTTTAAGCTGATGGCTGTGATATACATCTTAAAATCTTTAATTATACCCCCAGCCTGACTGGTTATCGCATTCCTGGCTGGCTTCAAAGTCTCCAGTTTAAGTTTAGCTGTAGGTAAAAGGGTTAAGAAGGTGATATATATCACTGACTGCACCACTGAGGAGCTAAGCCAGCCAGGATTTGTGTCACAGCTCAGAGAGGAGGAAGAGGAATTACAACCTACAGGCTGCACCAGCAGAAAATGTCCAGGTTTTGAATGCACGTCTCCTCCTGCCTATTTTGAGGTGGATGCCATAAGATCTTGACTAAGGCTGTTGGAAAACAGGAGTTGTCTTTTAAGAAACACAAGGAACTTTTATTCTGAATTTTTCCCCTGAATTTGCTGAACTTTTCTTTGAAAGCAAAGGGATAGAAAAATAAAATTGTGACTTGAAGTGAGATGGGTACAATTCCAATAGGATTTCTTGATGTTTTGGACTAAAAAGGTGAAAAGAAGACTGTCTTTTCATGAAACTGGAAGGTGCCAGTTGTTAAGGGTTTCTTTAAACAACCATTTCAAGTTACACTTTTCTAGTCTGCAGCATCTAAAACCAAAACATACAACTCAGAAGGTGAAGGTAAGTCCAGCTGAAATGATTCAGATGCTGGAAACCCGTCAGTACCCTTCTTGTATTTCCAATCAGAATCTGAAAATATTCCATGGATAACATTCACTAATGAGAGAACTTTTTTTTGCTGTTCCCTATTCCCACAAATAGCTTCACAAAACCAGTCCTCATGTCATGAAAAATTCTGTTTCTCAGGCGCTGTTTGCCACAAGCACAGAATCATTCGTATCAACACAGGTTCATCGCTTGTGAAACTCTCCCTTTATGTTTTGATTTACAATTCACCACTTACCCCACAGGAATCCTCAATCACAGGTAACAGGTATTTAAGCAGTTTCTAGTTCAAATGCAGATTCGAACACGAGAAACATTTCCAATCTGTCAACATTCTCACAACCTACTGCTTAACACCATGGACAAAAATAGCTGCAGCTGATCAGAAACCTCCATTTCCATTCTGCAAAACAAGTTGTGGTTTTGAAAACTGTTTTCACTTAGATGCAGAAAAAGAGAAAACCAAAAGGTTCAGAAAGTTTTGGCTAACATGTGGCTGAGTCTTTCACAGCTCCTTCTTAGAGTACAAACCCTGGACTCCCCTTTGCCTATGCACGCAGCGTCCTAACCCATGGGTTCACTTTCTATTACACCACAACAGTTTCATTTTCCTCCAGAAGCAAAGCAATTTCAAAGCATTAAAATGTTTCTAATTATGTCTGTTGTTTATGAGTGTTACATGATCAGTGTAGTATATATAAAGAATACTTCCAGTTTCCAGGAGTTTTTGAACTTCAGCCAGCATTATATCCATAAACTCACACAACCTCTTTCCTTATCCAGCTGCACAGTTTTCCTAAATGTCACCTGGATCCGGGTTACATCCTTTTGAACCTCAATGACTTTTTGCATAATACTTTGGTTGTGATTGGGAGGAAAAATCTGGTCAAACTATTTCAGCCAGATCTAATTTATTATCCACTGTAAATGCCCGTGCAGTGAACTCATCCTTCTTATTTGCCAAACTACTGACCCAATCACTTTTTGCACTGCAGGATCAATTCTAGTTTAAATTGCTTTTGTCTGCATAAATTACATCCCTTTGTGAACATGAGGGCTTCTGCCTCTATCTACATGGAGCTTGCAGCTCTTGAGAAGTTGATCCTTTAGTTTCAGAAATCTCTGGGGAAATAAGATGTTTTAGAGATGCAGTTTAAGGTCCCAGTCCTTTAAACATTATCTCCTCTACAGCTTTGGGTGTGTTATTAGTCTGTATGAAAGAAATGTTATTAGTATGAAATTGGTAGAAATATTCACATAAGTTGTAGAGATCTGATTAACGTCTGCAGGCTCAGGGCACCAACAAAACATGGCTTTTCTTTGGGTGCAGTAGGAATTAGATGCTGTATTCATGGTCAGCAGAACTCCAAATGGCAAACAGGAAGGTTCACAGAAGGGGTCAAGCTGTGCCCCTTTTGGCAGGTTGTCAAGGAAGAAGCAGCTCTGAGCTTTGCATCGGTCCAAAATTTCAAAGTGAAAATCAGCTGCAATTAACTGGTTCCAAACTGCAATTTGCTGCTTTCCAAAGTCCAAAATAACATTAAAATTCATCTGTGCCCAGTTTAAATCTCAGGGGATGAACGACACAGCAAGGTTGACACACAAGGTAGACATGGTGTCGCCTATCATAAGCTCATTAACAAATTAATCAAAGCCCAGATAGATCACTCTGCACTTGCAGCTCATCACAGCCCCACATGATGGACTGAATTTCACTCACACCCCCAAATTTACACTACAACCCCCCCAGATCTGCTCTGATCTTGGATATCCCTGTAAAGCACTTGACATCAGAAATAATGAGCTACTCTTGAAAGAGGCCGTCCTCTTCATATTCTGAATGTTAATTTGATCCCCATCACTCATTAAGAGGGATGGTGCCACATCTTCCATCCTCACAAGTCATTATACAGATCCTTAGATCAAAACCTTGAAGAACATAAAGCATGAGAGGATCTTGCAGAACCAAGAGATAGACATGGCCTAAAAAGCCCAGTCCCAGACCCCCCTGAACACTGGAGGATTTTAAAGCTGGCTCCACAGCTGTAATTTGCAGCTGCTGTTTAGATACTTCGCAGAAATGAGCTGGCAATCTCATAAGCAACAGCCTTATTGCAGCATATCTGGCTATATATTTTCTTGCTCCAGTGGGAAACACTGCAGAGAGAGAATCTCATCATCACTCCTGCTCCTGATTTAGACTAGAACTACAACGTGCAGAGAAGCAAGGAAACACCAAAGCTGTTCAATCTTTCCCCAGTCAAACCCCAAGCTTTGCCTGTGTCGATCTGCAGTTTGAGTGGAAGAACTGACCTAATAAATACACTTTCACACTAATTAGATTTTCATTATCAGGGTGTCAAGAAACAGAGCACATTGCACAATTTATTTGCTGTCTGTGGGACAGCCTTCGCTGGATAAACGATTGCAAGCCAGCTGGGAAGGAGGCCACCCTGCCTTCTGCTGGAGAAGTTACTGTTCCTCCTGAGCCATCCCTGGTTGGTTTGAAAAATAGTGTTTTCATTTCTCAGGGTTTTCAGAATACAGCCTGTATTTGTGAAATACACAGGGACAGCGCTCCTCTGCAAGTGACAACTGAAAATTAAGGCTGATATTAAACCCGATGCTTTAGGGCTGGTCAGTGGGGGAGGATTCTCCATTAAACAGGAGATAATTTGTGGGTTTGCTCAGAAACGAAGACAACAAGGCAAAGGCTCAGGAATTTTCCAGAACAACATGTTTACTGCTTCATCTGGTTGTTTGCATCCCTAGAACTTAGGTAAACCCCAGGCTCACTGCCTTAGGCCTGTCTAAATAATGCCCCTTTTAATCTTATGTCAGGTAAAATTCACTCCACATGGTCCTGGAGGAAATGTCTCTGGAAGTAAGGCTGTTTTATCCTGCTGGATTTGCCCTTGCTCAGTGGCAAGCACATAAAAGGATGCTGTAAGGGCTATCCTAATGGCAAATAGTGTATCGTCTCCTGGAGGAGATGTTCTTCCATGGGTGTATGGCAGCTGTTGGGTACATGCACATGATGCTAGAGTTGTGCTGGAAGGCAGCCTGGTTTGCCTAAAGGTGTGAGCAGCTTTGGGATCCAGCCAGAGCCCCAGAGGGTCTTGCTGTGACTGAATCAAGGCTTCTTCCATCCATGATGGCATCACTACTGCCTGGTCCAAGTTTTGTATCCTCAAGACTCAGCAGGGGCTGTAGGGAATAGGTTTTGGGAATCTGCAAAGATAATACTGCACCTGAAAATGGTTTTGATCTGCATCACTTCCAGTTACATCAGTGAAACAGCTGCTTATTTAAGTGTATCTCTAAAACTGCAAGGTAAGGGCTGAAGTTTCCTACCATTACAGCCTTCACACCAGCCCCTATCAGGGCTACTTCAGGCATGGGCCTCCAGGCTGTAGGAAGTCTGTCCAGCTCTAAGCTGGGTTTAATGCAATGAAGCCACAAGCCCAAGAGCACTAGAATAAGCCCTTGCTTCATGGCTACATTAAACTCCAAATTGAGCATGGAAAGGAAGAAAAGGCATTTGTGTACTGGACACAGCCTCAGCAAGGAGGTGCTTGGCTAACAGACTATTGCCAGTGACACGGCAGATGGCTATTGCTGGTGACGCTGAGTTCCCTCTCCTAACAGTCCCCCTTTCTCTGCACACAAACTCTGCCTTTGCTAGGCAGGAAGCACTGCCAGTTGGGAGCACCGAGGGGAGGGATTTTGAAATTCTAGGTCAGGCTCAAGCCAAAGTATTTGTTGGTTTTAAGGAGGGCCCCAAGTTCTTCAAACATGACTCTTGCCGCTGCTGACACTACCTATCCCCAAAGGGTTACACTACTCTCAGCTTATTTTTAACTTAGAGAGAGGAGAAAAATGTTCCTTGGCAGCAATTTGCCCAGATCCATCCTTCACACTACATGCCCGAAGCTATCGCTGCTCCCAGTTTAGGTCCTGGGGAACCCAACCCGCTCTTCCAAGCACGGTACGTAACTTCAGAGCACACTGGAAGCCCAAGCAGGGGATGCTCAGATCATCCCCTGGCAGGACATGAAAGGTGACCTGTCTTGCAATTAGGGGAAGACAGCTTGTAATGAGCTCTAATTGAGGGCAGTGCTGCCCGCATGGATGCCGCCTCCATGGGTACGGCCTCAACCAAGCCTGTGCTTGACAGGAGAGAGCACTGCAGTGCTATTTTTATGGGATCATAAAAGAGTTGCATTCGGTATGTTACGGTATTTTGTAACTACATTTTTATGAACCTAAAATAGCAGCTCGCAGTTACTACTTGGGATAAATTGCTACCATATTTGCCAATCACTTTAATGCCCACCGTCAAAACAGCTGCTGCTAAATGCAAGTAAATTATATTTTAACTCTCCTTTAAGGTTAGTTAGGAGGCCTAAATCCATCATTTCATCTAGACTTTGCAAAAGCATGCCCGCTGAGTTGGAAAATGGGAACTTATCTGATGCAAGGGGAGGAAGGGAAACGATGTTCTGCAATTGATTTTAGGATTTAAACTGATTTTATTAAAGCAACATAGTTACGCTAATCCCCAGCGCTTCAAAATCAAAACCACCTCCACATATGAAGTCTGCCTTAACAATCATGACACTTACCTATAACAAATTTGAGATTTCTTACTCAAATCTCCCCCTATCCAAGCTTTTTTCCTAGCCACAATTTCACATGTTGGTAACTATTGCTGCAGCGATAATAACATGGCTTGAAAGCTTCACATGTTCCTCTGACTCCAAGAGATGGTATTTGACTAAATAGCTAAAAAGACATACAAATGCATACATCAGTTTTGGTGGTGTTTCTTTTCTAGTGAAACACTACTACTTTAGAAAACAGTAACTACAGCTTACAAGAATGGCATTAAATCTCTTAACTGGACATTTCCAAGTCCTTTGGCACTTTCATGGCATCTCCCAGCTCAGCGGCACAGCAAGAGCTTCGCCATAGAATAGTTCGTGTTGGAAAGGACCTTAAGATCATCTAGTTCATGTTGCTCTTGTTGGCCTGGGCTGTTCCTCGTGTTTTCTTCCACATTTGCTGTTAATTCCATGCTCCCGCATTAGTGCTGGCAGCGACTTGGCTTTGCCCCAACACCGGCGCTGTGGGTGCCCCCAGAGGGACTCACTGTTTATTTTGGGAGCAGCGCGCGCTGCCCTGGCCCGTGGCTGGAGCAGTCGAGCTGTGCAGGCTGCCCGTGCACTGCCAGGCTCTCTGCCTCCAGAGGGAATTTCTGCCAGGAAAAGGGTGTTATTACCCAGTGGCAGCAAATGCCAAGTGGTGGCTCTCAGCCCTCCTTGAGCCTCCCGCTTCATTTGCTCCAAGCCAAATAGGGACTGAGAGGGGACCTACACCACTGATCGCTTGTCTGGCCTTGTTCTTTCAAGTTGATGCATGAGTGGCAGCATTTCAAGCCTGTTGACTGTAGTCATAGGAGCCTGCAAACGTCTCACAGCTCTGTCATCCCCTATTTTCTCATCTGTCTCCTGCTGCCTATGCATAGCCCTGTCTGCACATCCAGGGACACCCTGAACACATTGCCCTGTGGCCATGGGATGGGCTCAGAGCTCCCCTCCACAACCAGCAGCATGTTCAAAAGTAAGAGTAGGAAATCTGACCTTTTCCCACCATGAAGCCCTGCACTGAGCAAGACCAAACCCTCACCACTCTCAAAGACAAGTCTGCACATTTGCAAGGAGCATCTGGAGCTCCAAGTATTAAACACCACAAACATGCCTGCTGGAAGGGACGCAGATCCCCTTGCTTGCTGGACTAAGCAGTAATCTACCAGGCAAGATCAAGGGATCCTTCCTTAGAGTTCAGGTGACCTGTAATTGCTTATTTGGAGTTTGTTTTCCTGGGCCAGTTCTCAGCACATGGAGCCAAGGCTGCGTGGTAGAAGTTTTAAATGAACACAAGCCATTTGCCATAAAAAACCCCAAAAACATTTAAATAGAAAACAAACACCAACTCCTCCAACAGCCCAAATGCTGGCATCAAGCTTTGGTGATTAATTTAAGCAATAACCAGTTTAAGAGAAATGCAGCTTCCCCTCCTCCAGCTACACATCCTTGCCTCCCAGGAGGTGATGTGCTTCCATCCCTCTCTGCACAAGTAAATGGGGATCTGCCTTGGCTGAGGATGATCTTTGGAAAGAAGAGTTAATTCTCAGCCAGATCAGGTCAATGAACAGATGGGTTGAACTGCTCCCTAGACCTCACCCACAGGTCCATTTAAAACCCAGGTAATCCCACCTTCTTCATTGCTGTCCTGGATTGCCACCAGCAAGACCCAGGTTAGACCCATGCATCCACCACTGGCAGGGACTGGAGAAGGCAGCACACTATGTCTCTAAGTTCTACAAAATCACATGCATTAACACTGCTTCATGAGGAGTTGTTGTGGAGCTAACCCCAGGAGGGCTCTGCCCCACCAGCTTCATCATCCCTTATGAGGAAACCAGGGCTGCCAGGACTGTGAAATGGCCAATTCCCCCTCAGGTCATGATTTGCTCTCCCTCTGAACCTATGGGTAATGGGTTTTGGTTGAGAAGGACAGTATTAGATTATTATTCTTATTAAATGTTGGCAGAAGCTTGCAAAAGCCTGACCTCATTCCAGTCACTTTGTAAAGGGCAAAGGAACCCCATTACTGGTGAAATGAAGAACTTAAAAAGCCCAACCCACACTAAAAGAATGTTTAAATTCTCAAATCTCTCAAGTTACAGACCACTCCTGATCTCAGTTGCACTGGTATAAATCCAATTCAGTCCCACTGATGCAAATTGACTTACAGCTTATTTACTCCAAATAACTGAGATGTCTTTTTGACCTATATGCAAAATGTTTAAAATAAGGAATGACATCTCAATGCAAAACATTTTGGTAAGCCACAACTACCCTTCCTTAGTCACTTGTACTTACAGAGCACCATTTGTCCTAGAAAGGTGAACATGGAAGTCACAGTTGGGATGGGGTTGCAGGAGATCCAGGTTCTGCTCCAGTTTCAGTCAGCTCTTTGCTGTCTGAGCTGTGTCACACTGTGGTGCAGCATCTTCCAATTCACCTTCCCCACTTCCTCCTATTCACACCACAAACTCCTTGGGACCCTGGTATATGATGGCCTTTGTACCCCTCTTGGTGCGATGCTGTCACCTTCTAGCAGAGCCATGAACCCAGAAACAGGGCAGCCATGGATCTGCCCACTGTGTGCAGCCATCAGTGCTCTGAAATTGTTACCACAGACCCCCCAAAAAGGTTTTAGCTTGGGCCAGAAATCCCTCAGATGTAAAGCACAACAGGACCTGTCATCTGGGTCAGGACCTCAGGGCATTACCCCTGCACAAACTGCACCAATACCCAGATGATGTGCCAGCAGCACAGCACCTTCAGCTGGAGATGACATTGAACTCACCTACAAATTACTTAGCTTCTACACAGCACCATACTGTGCACCCCTTCTGCACAACCATGTGTTCCATCCACAAGCAGGGCTTCAGAAGCAAGCTCAAAGATCTTCCTGTTCCCCAAAGGCAGAGGGACTTAGTGGCTGTTGGAAGGGTGTAGATTAATGCTGCCTCTTCAGAGGTATTGTCTACAGGGCACCTAGTGGAGCTTCTCCATCTGGGTTTGCTTTTTGGACAAGAGGAGTCACTGTACAGCCCCAGTGCTGGTTCAAACCCGTGCGGTCCCCTTGCACTGCAATCTCCCCCTCACATCCCAGCATTTCACCCCTTGGAATAAAACTTTGACCTGCCAGAGGCAAAGCTTCTGTCACAGCACCAGAGCTGGGGATCAACAGAGGAGCTCACCTGGAGCAATCCAGCCATGGGAGCACCACATCTCTCCTTCCCCATCAACGCTGAAGGGTAAAGCTGCCTCCAGTGAGGACCCAGGGGCTTAGGGAACAGACTGCTTTTTTAAGGACTTGAAGAGACATTTTCCCTTCCAGAAAAGCCGATAGCTTTAGTTCTCCATTGGCTTATCACTGATTTCAGCAGAGACCTGCTTTACCTTCTCAGAAGAAATGATGCATCAAGGACCAACTCAATGATCCCACAGCTGGTTACTGCAGATACCTTCCCACAGGAGCTATTTCCATGCTTGCACTGAGCACAGCTCAAAAGGTGACCTTCTATAAAACACTGAGGAACAACCAGGGAGAAGCATCCTGGCTGTCTGGGGACTCTTGCCTTCCCAGCCTCCACAACAAGGGGTGTTCAGAGCCATCCCTGGGGATAAACGTCTGGGAGATGAGAATCTTTGAAGGGAAGTAACAAGCAAGTCCCCATGCAGGACATGGCCATGATTGGCATTTCCAAAGGTAGAGGAACGTGCTGTGACTGCTCCCAGCGGCATCAGGCACGGCTGGTGACAAGCTGCTTGTCATGTCACTTGGAGATGAGAGGCTGCCACGTCAAAAGGGACCCTCTGAACACCAGCACCATGACACAAAAGCAGCAGTTCAAAGCCCCCAGCTTCCCTCCTAGGGAGACAGCCTGCCTGGTTGTGACACTAATTTATTGTCAGATATATTTCCCTAGTTTAGGAATTACAAAGGGGTTTGTGTTTGAATCCCTTTGGCTGGATTGATAATGGCATTACATCTTACCTGGGTGGTAATAAAGGATTCCCTTCCCCCACCCCCCCCAAATAAAGCGCAGCTTCTAACATGAAGTTGGGCCTTACAACTTATTTACTCTCCTGGCAAAAAGCCAGATTAATTCAGGGTGTAATTTCATGGACTTCTGAATTTCATCAAGCTGAGAGGTTGACTGTATAAAACAGTTGACAGGTATCAGTGAAGGGGTGATCCTAGGTCAGCCCTAACCTTCAATAGAGACACCCCCTGAGGCTCTTCACAGCACATTCCTCTACCCCAGCCCTGTCTGCAGAGGGGGGTTTTGTTGTTGTCTTTGATGTTTTGCTCAGACATCACAGCACGGCAGGAACTTTGCTCTGCAATGCATTTACCTTACAGGAACTGCATGAGCTGAAAGAGTAGCAAAGAATTACAGTGGTGGCCTTTAGATGTTGCCCTGAAACCCAGAAATTTGGTGGCTTGTCAAGAGGTTGGTGGTCTCAGTCCAATTCTATCTACATCACACTCTTGGCAACACACCTACGGATCTTAGAGGCAAATCAAGTAGCACCTAAACTGCTGATCTCAGATGCATTTCCAAGGATTAGACATGCAATAGTCATGCAAAAGATGCATTGCTGGGGTGAAGCGCTACTGCTTTCTAAAGCAGCTGGCCTACACCAAGCTTTGGCAGCTCCTTCACTGCCAGCCAAAAGGAGATGAATGGTTGTTTGGCTGGACTGTGTCTGTCTGCAATTTCTAAGGAGTTAACGGAGCTTCTTGGCTGAAATCTCAGTGTGATGTTACTGTTTATCCATATTATGGGCTTGTGTTTAAACATGGTAATGATTCTGGTAATATGTTTCCAGCTGCTCACCACCCTGGTCAGCCAGTTATTAAAAATCAACTTGCATAAACATGACATTTCTTTCTGCACAGCTCATTCGTTTTGCCCACATGCTCGTGCTACGAGGTCACTGAGCTGTTTGTCCCATCCTTGTCTGTTCCTATGGGAATGACTTCCCTACCATCAGACGATAACGTCCTGGGGCTGTGACCAGGGAGACAGCACAGAAGAAGGTAGTAGACTCAAAAAGCTTTTCCTTTCTTCTCCATTGCTTAGAGAGACATTTTCTCTCCTACGCTGAACATTGATCACCAGTTTGATGATGGGTTTCAACAGTTGGGCTGCCGCCTTCTGCACTTCACTAGAAGTTCATTGGGTGAGTGGGGAATGGAGAAAGATTAATTAAAGTGATCTGAATGGTTAGTCTTTCTATTGGAAATGATTGTCTATGGAGTGGTGTAGCAATATATCATCACTCTGGAAAGGTCAGTTATGAAGAAATATTGATTTCAGAAGTTTAGTTTGATTACATCGCTGTAAAGTGTGACATTAAAATCCCAGCTGTTGGTGCTTCTGGTCTGAGATCAATGGAAAAAGCAGACTTGGATTTGCTGCTTGGTTTTTGTTTCTTATAGAAAAGACAAAGAAAAAGAAGAGTCTTTCCAATAGCATTAATTACCCAGAGTAAATTGTTACTTGACTCAGGTTGACAGTTGGTTCCTCTTAAAAAGATACTGTCAGGATGCTTAGGCCCAACATTTATAATGAATCTGAAAGAATTTCCTGATGACTATCAAGTGTTTTGCACCAAGATCGTTCCCTGTTGTCCAGCAGCGTGACCACATCACCTCTAGGACTGGACAGCGTAGAAAGGTGGATAGGATTTCCAGTGTATTACTTATAAATATTTCAAGGCAACGTTTACAGACATCTCTCACTTTCTTATAGCCAGGATTGCAGTGTTCTGATAGCTTCAAAGCTAAGCCCATTTCTAAACAAAGCCCCAGTAAAAGAGCATTATTCATTAACTGCTCAACAACAATCTTCTGTTAGAAGAAGGATTAGGCTCACCATAATCCTCTCCTCTCTTGCAAACCAGCACAAAGCACACTCCAGCTCACACACAGCGGAACATGGATTTTCAAACACAGAACCCCACCTGCAGACGGGCTCCTCTCCTTGACATTGCACCATGAGAGTGAGTACCCCCACTGTGCCTGAAGCACAGAGAGCAGGGGGAAAGTCCAGACCCCATGGTCTGAGACTCCCATCCCCAAAACAGAACTTGCTTTTTGGTCACCAGCTTGGAGGATCCCACTGCTTTCCCCAGCCTTGATTTTGGCTGGAGTGGGTTTAGGCTGCAAGAAGCAGGTTCTCACTGTGCCCATTTTCTCTGTGTATCAGCCACAGATGTTTTCCATGGCACATGGTTTCACAACTTTCAGAGCACGAGGGATGCACAGAGTGAGGAATCCCTCTGTGCAGCTTTGTTATTAGTTTAGCTACTGCTGACACTTGAATTTCACCTGCAAAATCCAGAGCAAGAGATGAATTGGGAAGGCAAAAGGTGGTGAAACCACCTCGTGCACCTCTAGTTTGATTCAGCAAAACAAGAAAGACTTTAACGTGCTGCAACAGCGCGATACCCCACAGAGAAAGCTCAGTTCTGAAAAGCATTTCTCAGGGAAGCATTTATAAAGCGAGCCAAGGCAATGAGCAAGGCAGAACCAGGGGTACGTGACCAGGGAAAGGCAGAGATGGAAACCTGAGCAAGCAAAACCCACCTTGCTGAAAACCCCAGAGCTGATATGACCAAGTTACCACCGAGTGTTTAATCGTGGTTGTTTCACAGAGTGAATGCATTTTCTCACTGTTTATTATTCTGCTTTTGCCATGTAACCTGCTCCACTAAAAGCTTTAAATGAAACAACTGCCATTAAAAACCCATCGAACAGGATTTTATAGTTCTCCCCTTTGCTGTGAGGACCTAACAACTTATAAAAATTTATTTTGCACTGTGCTCAGTTCCATTAAAAGGCTACTGGGGTTTATTTTTAGGTTTTATCTCAGCACTGAGTTACCTAGCTTGTAACAGGCAAAGTTTTGTCACCTCAAGGCCTAATCATAGGGGGATTTGCTGACATTAAGAGTCAGCAAATATATCTACAGGCATCAGCTATGTAGAAATGCTTTCA
>NW_009939459.1:71159-78383 GCF_000696875.1 Nestor notabilis | reverse complement strand
GGATTGCAGGCTCTCTTCTGGTGCAAAGGCTAGGAAAGTAGTAATTATCTCACAACAACATCCTAATTTCCAGCACTTTGATCAGAACCCTTTTGAATTGTAAATATTGCCAAAAAGTGTCATCTATCAGCTTTAATGAAAGGGATCTTTGCCCACCGAATGCCATGTGCTAAACCGGAGAGGTCTGAAGTCATCTCCCGACTGGCCCTGAGAGGCTTTGAATGCTCCTTCAAAGCAGAGGCTGTTGTCAACAGGAGCCCAGATCACAGGGGTGGGGCACTGGGGGCTGCTGCTGCTGGGAAGTGCTAACAGCAGCCCAAATCCAGCTCTTCCCAGCAGAGCACACACTCAGCTCTCAAAGATGTGTCTCAACCCCATGGAAGCCATTGAGGCTCAAAGACATCCATGGCTGAGCCTTTTGGATCAGGGCTGAGGGCAAGCAGGGAAAGATGTGCTGGCACCAAGATGTGGCATGTCCCCACAATGAAACTGAGGTGTCTACAGCATGGGTAGGCATCCCCAGACTAGCTGGAGGGGTAACAGTAGAAGCAGAGATGCTACTGCATGGCACAAAAGGCTGTGTCTCTCCAGTCCCCAAAGGCCTCGTACACAACATGATCAAGGGGTAAAATGAAAGATGTAAAATCAAATCCCTAGTGCTTTTCAGCATGTGTTTGTACAGCACCAGCATTGGGGACATAGGTCCAGGGCTACCCACCCTACCCCAGTGCTGCTGCCAGCACCCCCAATGCACATTGATGTGAAAACATGAGCAATGGGGACTGAGAAGCAGGGGTAGTAAAGGACAGTTTCTACACTGGCTGGGGCTGTGTAAGGCTGTAGTACTCACATATGAACAATTCAGGGATTCATTCACTGACTTCAGGGTCACAACAGGCAGAGAGGAAATGGGCCAGATTCATGCAGTACCAGAGAAAAGGCTGTGAACATCAAGGACAGGCTCAGGTTTGGGCAGGTAAGCCTTGTGAGAGTGTGCCTCTGAAGCAGCACTATACACATGCCCAATTCCTTCTCTTCCTATGCATTCATCCCTAATCACTGCAGGAGACAGGCCACTCTATGCCAGGATGGCAGCAGTCGTCTCTCCTGGGATCACAACCACAGCCAGCAGCGGTGCTCTTGAACACAAAACCTCATCAGCATCAAGAGCAGAACCACATCTTGGGTCATGTTTGTCAAAACATGGTACTTGGCAGGTTTTCCTACGTGTTGCTGAGTGCACACATGGCCAAAATGATATACAACCCCAACCCCATGGCAACCTCACTCAGATGTTTGACATGTGAATTCTGCACACAGCTAAGGTTTTAGATCATCTTCTCCTGCATATTTGTCTGTCAGTGCAGCACCCCCCAATACTACACAGTCATAGTCTAATCTGGCTGCTGCAGTGGGTATCAGTGATGCTCTGGCTGTGAACAAGGAGCATCCACACTGCAGGAGTGGGAGCCCCTCACCACCTCCCCAGGTAGAAACTGAGCACTGCCTGGGGTTTTTCCCCCCCATAAAGTTGTGTTAATTAAAAAGATTAAAGCCACATGTTAAAGCATCACTGACAGGTATAGCTCCCATCCCCCCTGCTCCCTTGACATGATCTCAAAGTGTTAACAGCAGACATCAGTCCTAGAAGACTATAAAAATTATCATCTCAGAGCTATTAATACAGCACAGTGGGTGGGGGGAGCTCTTTAAAGAGCATATAGCATTAAACCTCTAGCTAGATATTAAAGGAATTTCTTAACCTGGGAAATTATAGTTATGTGCAGACGAGGGGAGGGAAGGAGGGGGGCTTGATTAAAAATCCATACTTAGCTGGCACAACACTGTACTTAAGGGCTCGAGAAGAAGCCATTTAAACAGGTAAAATACTGCCCCAAATGTAGAGATGTCTCCTGGATAAAGAGGCCCTTTGTAACTTTGATGTCCTGGAAGTGCCATTGTCTTTAATTTTCTCTTTCCTAACAGCCATAAAAGATATTTTAAATGCATGAGGGACACTCAAGCCACAGAGGCTATGACACCGGTGTCCAGCACAATGAAATGTTCCTGGAATGGACTCCGACAAGGGCACTGGCTATTCAAAGGAGCTTGGAGGGGATGAATTCCTAAATAGCTGCAGTACGACACCACTTGTAAGACCACAGACAAGGATCCTCTTTTCCTGAAGGTTCGGAAAAAGAATGGTCTGTACAAAAAGGCCATCCCTGTCCCAAACAGCTTGCAGTGGGATGGTATGGATGCTATAGGGGTGCCCTGGCCATACATCTATGGCTCTCCAGGGGGAATGCACAGTCTGCTGGTAGAGGAGCAGCACTACAACCAAGCAGTATCAGAACGAAGAGGGGTGGGAAACAACGAGTTTGGGCTGGTTTAGAAGTTACCTTTCTCAAGTGCATCCCCAGTTGTACAACACACTCCCTCTCCCCTACCAGCCTCAGCAAAAAAGCAGCAAACCCAAAGCCAGCTTTGAATGTGGAATTAAGGGTTTGAGCAAATGCAGTTTCCTTGTTCCTGCAGCAGGCAAGGCATGCACTAATCAGGAGTTACCAGCTGAGCTCATATCCCTTGCTCCTGCACCAGGAGCCCTGCCAGCACAGTGCTGTTAGGTAGGAGGTGTGTTTTCTTGTGTTCTTTGCTAGCATAACAGCATCAACGATCTAGACCAGGCTTATATATAAGGTAGAGTGGTAGGTGAATATACTCACACACAGGAAAATGAGGCAAGACCAATGTCTCTGTGACTTGCATAGTCCCAACATATGGCAGCAGAAGCTGTTGAACCAAATATAACTTCTCAGCCAGACTCTGATACAGCAGTTTATACAGTAGAAGGTCTCATGCCTCCTACTCTGCTAAAGGTGCAAGTGTATGTATGACCCAACTTACAAAGGAATTCCACTCATTCATTCATTCTTTGGAAGTGGATATAACTAAGCCATAAGTTATGCATAGCTTCTAAAGGAGTTTGGTTTGAACTCGGAGGGAACATATTCAAATCAAAGCTGATGACTTCTCCAACTTCAAAAGATGAGGCTAATTACAAGAAACAATAAACAACACGGTTCACACGAGACTGCCCAGGCCAGTGCAGGGTGTGAATCCCCAAATCCAGAAGTGATCCCTGAGACAGCAACTGCCTTCATCTGATTCAAACACCTGGGCAAAGCTGGAAAGCTTTAGAGCTTTCTTCCAGCTCAGTGAAAATCAGGTTAAGGACTTACTTACATGGGGCTTCTTCACATAGAGGGCTTCATTAGCATTGCATGTCTGCACAACTCTGTGCTGTACCTAGGACAGGGTTATCATCTAGTCTGATGCACACAAGCACAGCATCAAGAGGTCTTTAGTAGTTCACAGAAGACATGGGTACAGCTGGCAGTGAGAGAGCAGCACTTACACCAGTGTTCAAATGCACCTTTGCTTTAGTGCAAGAAAAAGGGAGAGTCAGGGTGGGCTCTCCATCACGCTGTGCCACACACAGTCATTTACATGGTTGCAGATGGGCCCCATCAGGAGACACCCATGTTGCCTTGTGTGACGGAATGAGTGGTGTTTTGAAACATTTCTGCTGATAACATTGAACACAGTGCCCATAAACAGAGAAAATGAGTTCTCCGTGGGAAACGCCTGGCTTTAGGAAGCAAAAGGCACAAGCAGGAATTAGGCTTCTGGGGCACAAGGGGAATCATGAAACCTGTGTCCTATTCTTGCCCTTTTTATTACCTTTCAGAAGGATCATAAGCAGATGCTTTAACCTCTGTATCCTATAAACTGGGGCAATAACAGTGCTGTCGTATGCTGAAAGTGCCCAGAGACTGAAGGCATGGGAGCTGGGGAGAGCTTTTCTCATTACCTCCAGCCTCAGCAACATATCATAAAGCAGTCATGTGCACTCATTTCTCAGAGACTGCCTCTGGCATCATTTTCCTTGCAAGTCATTGCCCTTACCTTTTCCTTAGAGCCCAGCAAGGACTACCAGCAGACACCTTTGCAAGGTGCTCATACACCTTCCTGAAGCTTTCAGCTTTGCAAGGCATAGTCCGGCCATGTAAATAATGAGAAACAGTGGGGGAAACACCACCAGACTAATGGCAGGTATTAGAAATCCTCGAGAAGAAAGTCCTCATGGTTTAATAGAGAAGGTCAGGCAGAAGTTATGTTTGTGTTTTCCAGCATGATTGGATTATAAATATAGTCAGCAGAGGTTTAGGACATGGGGAGCTCTCGACTGGGTTTGGATGTGTCACTTCTGACACTGGCAGGTGATGCTTTCATAAACCTGGCTTCACTGTCACAGGATGCACCAGAAGTGTGGTGGGAGCAGACAGAGGATGAAAGACAGGAGTCTGCAGGGGAGCCAAGGGGCAGGCAAAGCAATTACCACTTTATATATGTTTGGCTCTATCCTGTGTCTTACTCCAATAGCTAAAAAAAATTAGATGGTATCATTAAGCTGCACCCATGGCAGAAACAGGGGAAGAGCTGCCAGCTCAAGCAATTTCATGAGGTCATGATGCAGCCTATACATCTTTTGTGTGCACAGGATACATCTAGTCCCTGCAGCCCACGAACCTGTTTTTTCTGCTTAACAACTCTGGAAAAGATGTTCAAAAGTATTTAGAGGATTTATTGCCGCATGGCTCCTTCAAAATGAGCTCTCTGCCTGCATACACTAGGCAGGTTGTTGTGTTCTGCTGAAGGTATTGGCACCTTGAGAAGTTTGTGCTCATCAGTCAACAGGATTTATGCTCTTAAAGCTCTAAGGCACATATAAATCTTCTGCAGGGTAAGCCCTGATCTTCTGGTCAGATCCATGTTGAGAAGTCACGCAGAGTCTCAGAAGTCAGTAGGACTTTACATCACATGAATGGTCTTCCACTAGCTCAAAATTGGTATTAAGAAGGGGTTTAATAGCAAGTCAAGCTCTTTATATTTCCTATCAAGCCTGTAACATCAAAGGGTAGTGTTTAAGTGACATCTAAGGAATATTTGACCTATTAATGGCAAAAGTACTAATAGCTGTGATCAGTTTTCTGCTTTCAGCTCACCACCCATCACCACTTAGCCTTTTCCTAGAAGAATACTGCGGTTCTGACAGAAGGATGATCTATTCAAAG
Organism: Nestor notabilis; assembly: GCF_000696875.1. Lineage (NCBI taxonomy): Eukaryota > Metazoa > Chordata > Aves > Psittaciformes > Psittacidae > Nestor > Nestor notabilis. Next base: position 73,245 of record NW_009939459.1, on the reverse strand, counting down.
AGGTGGATAGATTAGATGGAGAGATAAGCAGTGGATATAGAGATATCAAACTGGTTATTGATTTAACGTGTCCCTTCTGGAAGGCAGAGGTGGCTGGATACACTCCCTCTGCCTCTCCTACGCATCCTCCAGCTACAGGGATGCTCTGAGCTGGGGAAATGGAGATCTATAGATGAGACCTGAGCAGCTGGTTGCTGCAACCACCATAGTGGAGCGGTCCCCAGGCACACAGATGTGTGACAGTGAAGCTGGTCATCTGTGTCCTGGGCAGAACATGGCACTGTTCCCTACCCACCTTACCACAGAGCAGTGAGGGCTGGAGCGTATTGTCCTTTCTTAGAGGAGGTGTGTTACAGAAGTATCCTTCCCATATAGAAACCTGAATTTCCTGTTGTTACTCCCAACCAGCAGCCTTTCCTTTGTGGTTATTACTAATTAGGAACCAGAAGTTTGAGGAGAAATCCAGAAAAAGGAAACTGACAGTATCCCCAACATGGGAAGAAGTTTCTTGCATTCACATAAGACCTGGAAGTTCAATGACTTGCTCATTATTGAACAGAGAGACAAATATTTAATCCACTATCACTCCCAGCAAGAAATGAAATTAATTCCTAGCCTGTTGTCATAAGACTGTTCTATTAAGGGTGGAGATAAATTACTTGGCACAGCAACATAGAAGACTTCAGAATAGCCCAACATTTGAATTCAAGGTAAATCCTATTTGCACACCAACAACTCAATCCCATACCAGTGGCTCAGAAACTCAGAGAGACCTAATGCCCACAGACAACAGTAGAATCAGTGAAGCCACCACGCAGCCAGAGAGCACATTCAGGCACTGAATGCCCTGTTGTTTGACTTCCACTAATATTGTTTAATTACATTGCTACAAGGCAAGAATTCCCATTTGTCAGCAACTGGGAAAGTGCTTAAGGTGATGATATTGTTCTGCTTGGGTGGCCTGTGCCTGAAGGTAATCTTTCAAAAGCAGCTGCTTTAAGTGTTAGTTAAATGGTACCGAGGGATTCGTCTGACACAGGTGTCATGTTTAATCTTATTCATGCATCAATAAAACTGGTACCATATGTGCAGGTTGGTTGGCAGCACTGAATCTCTGAGACAATCAATATTTCCATTAACAGACCCATCCTCCCTGGTCAAACCCAATGGAGGCTCCCAACTCCAAGCATCCCCAACCTGCCTGCCTCTAACCTCTGCTTTCTAGTTGACTCCTCAAACATTTCTTCTCTGGAGAGCACAGATCAGTATTACAGTTTGGCTTATATTTGTGCATGCATTTCCCCCAGATATACTTTAACAAGTAGCAGGGAGCTGGTGGTGGTCAAGGTTTAAGTATATGCTGTTTCTACAGTGTGTTTATCCAATGCTTTTCAGCAGAGGCTCTCGGGGCACTTTGCAACCTGCTCTGTTGTTGCAGTCACAGAAAGGTTAATGGTGACAGAGAGGGGAAAGTCATTGCCCCACATGTGCTGAGGACGGCCAGAAGACAGCCTGGAAATCCTGATGCTCAGCATATGGCAACACAAGTTTAATGCATGTACAAAAGCCAGCATGTTTACAGCTCACTGGCTGTTCCAAAGCAGCTGCTCTAATACACACTGTGCTCAAACATGGGGCAGCTTTTGTTCAGTTATGTTTCATCTCTAACAACTTCCCCCAGGATAAAGCAATGCTGTTTGCAGCAGCACAAAAGCCCTATTTTATCATTTTAATACAACAGTTCCAGGTATGCCTAAAACTGACTCTAATACCTGAACTTGTAAAGTTTGGAAAAGCAGCCCCTCACTAGTTTGTCATACACCAGCCTGCTCCCTTCATTCCTGGGAATGGTTCTGGGAGGAGCAATGACAAGGACAGCCCAGCACTGGGAACACAAATACATCTTTCATTTGGCTACCATGGGGACAATAACAAGGGTCACTTCTTTTCTGACATACTAATTGAAATTTAAGCTTAGCAACTCTTAAAGAATCCAGTCCAATGCATTACTGACTGATTCACCTACCAGCAACAGTCTCTCATCAAGCAGAACAGCATGGCCTGAATAAGCCAGGACGAAAATAGC
>NW_009939459.1:69845-71128 GCF_000696875.1 Nestor notabilis | reverse complement strand
AGAACAGCATGGCTCGAGTAAGCTAGGACGAAAATAGCAGAAATGCTAATGGCAGAGCATTGGCAGAGCTTTATGTGAGAAGTTAACACAAAATCCCTTTTTCTTTTTAGCCAAGACTGCTTCTCACTTAGGCAAGTACAGAAATTTTCAGCTTAAAAATACACTTTATAAGGTTTTTCTCCTTGGCCCCTGCCTGTGCTTCACTTGGAGCACAGAGCGTTCCTCCCATGGCAGGGAGAGAACCGGGCAGAGGAAGACACGCTGGTGATGTGTGCTTGGATGGGATTCATCTCTGGACAAACCACCTGACAAACCCAATCCCTAACTTAGCATGAGAGACAGATTTAACACTCCCAAATGAAATGTTAATGCAGGAACAATCCCCTATAACATCCGCACCGTAAATAATTTACTTTCCTTCCAAGCGCTGAGGAAGATTAATGGACTTCTTTTTGGGGGGCGGGGGGAAAACTCAAGTTGAAACATTTGCAGGCCCCAGTGTCATTGCAATAACAGGCAGCACGTGTAAACACTGCAAGGACTGCATCCATTTAGGAGTGGCTGGGAGACCACACAGTGCACAAGAGGCACCGATGAGCAGAACCGCCCGTTCTATTAAGGGGCCACTTTGAGTTTCCATTTGGAGCTGGGAGAGGTGAGGGATTCACTGCCCGTGCTCGAGGCACCGGTTATTTGTTATGATGAACTCTTGGAAACAAAGAGATTAAAATAAGTCCAAAGTGTTTCTCTGACAAATGTTAAATGTCACCCACAAGATTTATAGCACTTCTGTTCCCCCCGTCCCCGAAAGCTTTTAGTTCGGTGGCAGAGGTTACCAGGGGCTTGTCCACTAGCTGCCGGCTTTATAGTTTTAGCACTGGCCAGAGAGTAATCCCAAATTTCAATAATGAGTAATAGCACTTTCAGCTCACCATCATCATTTGTCCTACATCCATTATTGTCCTAAGAGACCAATCTTGCTGATGTAAATGGTGCTGGCAGCTGGTGTGTCAGCATTTCACACCTCTGCAGCTGCTGGGCTGCACTGGCAGCAGCTCCTCTCCCTGCATAAACCTCCCTGTGCTGCCCAGGTACTGCTCTGGGTGCAGGGATGGAGCCCAGGGGATGTCCTTAATGCGGGGAAGCTTGGAAGGAGTGGCCTTGCTTTGGTGATCTGCACAGCTTCATTCTGGGAGGGTTTCTGCTCTGCCCTTAAGACCTCTGTGCTGCAGTGCAAAGGGGGTGGTTGTTCTCTCCTTGTACGTTGCTGCAATACCTCAAGA
>NW_009939459.1:54388-69814 GCF_000696875.1 Nestor notabilis | reverse complement strand
TCCCTCTTTCTGCCCCATCTCACTTGTCCCTCTCTCTGCCCTTCTCCCCTCCTTCCAGGGGACAGGAAGGATTAGACCAGCAGGAGGTCATTCGCAAGGAGTGTGCACAGGAGCATCCATGCTTAGATCTGTCGCCAGGGCTCGAAAGAGCTGGTGGGATGGAAGTATGGGTTGAGGACTGCTGGCACACAAAGGTGACATCCATCACATGGGATGCATGTGATGTCACATGGGATACAGCTCCTGTAGAGCCACAGGGGTCCTACAGTCATAGAGGGGGTTCATCCCTCCCTGTTCCCCCCTAAATCCACATATGCTGTTAACCCCACCACCGATCACACACAGCCTCCAAGCTCTGCTCCCCAGTGGATGGTCTAACTGTATGAAAAACCTAAATTTTCTTTCCTCCTTTACTCCAAGGAGACTGTAGCTGTTCAAAATTACATCAAACAACCCATGCTGCAAGACCATATCAGGCAATATTGCACCCAGCAATGCTCCAGCTGCCAAAGGGACAGCAGGGTCTAAAAGCCAGGGGTATGTATGGCACAGCAGATACCTCAAAGTGCAAAAGGAGATGTCAGGCTTCCCAAGGCACGGCTGATCTTTGCAGTTACCCAGCTAGCTCCTATTTCATTCATCCCTCAGTTAACACATCCTCATGTTTACATCATGAGCTACATGAGTCCCCCTCATGTTTGCCTCAGTTTGCATCCATAATACTGCTTTGAGTATTCTTGCATCCCCCTTCTCCCTTTCTCTTCACTGATACAGCCCAAATACATATGTTCAGCAATCAAACAGGAATAACGAGCCACCACAGACTGCAAACTGATCAACGCTGATCTGCAGGTGCAAACAGCTTCAGGTGACAGACCAGCTTCCCAAAAATCATTAGAGAAGTGAATCCCCACAGCATCAATCACCAGCCTCCCAGCCATCACAGGGCTGGCTGGACACTAGCAGGTCAGCTCTGTTTCCCAGATGGAGAACTTAATCACCCCACTGCTAGTGTGTGTAATTACAACAGTTATGAATCTTAGCCTTTACCAACCCCTTTCAAATCCAGACCTTGGATTTGACTTGCTAGCCTCATCAGTGCACAGCCCTGCCAGGCACTGTGGTAGGTAGAGTTTTAACTAAGTAATAAATCAGGTGGTTGCCTCAAGTGCAATTCAAAAGCTTGACTTTGCTAAGTGTGGGTGAAGCTCCTCTGCCCAACGCTGCTGACCCCAGAGTCAGCTAAGACAAAACTGGCACTTCCAACTGAGCAGCAGTTTGGGAGCAGGTTATCTTCTTCCAAACAGTGCACCTGAGCATCCCTTCTAGCTTTCCTCTCCTAGGAAGAGACAAGGTGCTCACGTGCCCACAGAACCCCAGGAACCAGGGCTTGGAACAAAGTTGAGAACTTCAGCCCCCTAAAAAGCCATATTATCAAGTCTGCATTGCACAGTACTGACCAGGGACAGAAGAAGAAAGATATCCTTGCACAAGATACATCACGTTCCATCTGGTCTTTGAAACCCTGAGTCAATCTGCTTAGAAGTCTGGATTATTAAGTGATCTGGGATCAGTCAGCTGTTGAAGGCCAGCTAGCAATAGGTAAACAGGACTCCCTGGTCAGAAAGGATTATACATCGCCATGTGACTATCAGTGTCTTCAATGAGAAATTAGTCCTCAAAATTAGTCATTCTGGGTAATGTTGAACTTATCCTAATTTGTATTTAAACAACAAAAATTATTAGGAAGAATAAGAGCTACACACCTCCTGTCATACCAAGACTTTTGCACACAATGTGTTGAAGTCACACAAGTCCTTCCCAGTATAGGGTTTGGTGGATTTAAGACAACTGAGCACACTAGTAATAATCTGACTCTGAGGTGGCAGACAACCCAGTCACTTACACTCGGGGTAACCACCCTTCAGCAAGGGCTCACAGGCTCATGGCTTTGCACTTGTACATGCATCCATCCATCTTCGTAACACAACCGAAATCCCTTGAGGGCTCTTACCTGGGATCACCGATCTCCACAGCCCTGAATCACTTTTCTGCTCATTACAGACTCATCCTGCCACTTCACACCTGCAAAGCAGTGCTCTTCCAGGCAGAGAAGCAGAGACAGAAAACCCAGATACCGTGGAAGGCAACCATGAACATCTCATTTGTGTGAATGAGACACACACAGAGCAAGCTCAGGTCATGGGCAGCTAATCCTGCATTGCTTTGCTTTCCTCTAACATTGTTGTGTGGTTCTCTTGATGGGGTTGAGCTTGATCAAATTCCTCTCTGCACCATTGACCCCTATTCCCCAGGGCAGGCATTGAGGCATACCTGGACAACTGCAACTTACTAGGCTGACCCACCCCCAAAAGGCTCATTTTATAGGCCCATATGCCTAATGTTTCAGCCAGATAAGGTGATGCTGGTCTCAGGGGTGCAAACCCCACAGTGCTGCTTGCCATGAAGCAAGGAGAGAGTAAAGAAGCTGGATTTCATGTAACCATCCCCAAACCTGGAGCTTCAGGTAAGAATCTGCTCAACTAGTCAAGAACATAGTTGGACGCCAACTGAATGGACAGGGATAACTTCCCAGAGCTGTTTGCTCAGACCATTGCTACAAGGTACTTTCAAGTGAGGCAAAAAATACAACAAAAACGTATTGTATATTAGAGTTACAAGTAGGGGTCCAAGCTGAAGTCACAGGGCTTGGAAAGAGAAAATACAGAAACCACAGAAAAGGTAAGTGATGTAAAGCAGCAAGATATTCAAAAGGAGCTGTGCTAATTCATGGCAGGGAATGGTTTAGCCTATCTGAAGTATCTGACCACAGCTTAACTATTAAACCAACCAGTCTTAAACATATTGCTTTCTATGGTTTGACTGGGACACATATGCTACAAGAAAACCCTCTGAAAGTTAGTTGAGACATATCCAAGCAGAATCTGCAAAACAGCTCCAGGATCCTAGAAGATTTACTGGAGAGGAGAGTCCCTCCCTGCTCCAGCAGGTTGCAGATCTAGCAGACAGATACCTTGAAGAGCCAGTTCCTTGCTTTGCTAGTGGGTATCGTGTGTGAGCCTGATCCATCATCCCCATGGGTAGCCAAGAGGGAAAATGTGCCACAGAACACCATCGAGTCACTTAGTTTCAAGCAGAGCCAATCAGATAAGCCACAAAAGCAACACAAAGCCATGGCTAGGCAGTTGGCTGTATCCCTGGATAAAGCAAATCAAAGCAGCAACTGCTGCAGTACTTCCTGATTACCCTTTTCAATCAAGTCCTTCCCTGTGCTTATCATATACAGGTAGACATGATGCCACTGTGTTCAAGTCCATATGCAACAAAAAAATCCCCATTAAAGCAAATTAAGTTAAACCACAGATGAGCTGCAGAATGTGCTGGGATTGCAGACTGCAAACCACACTGTAGAGCTGACTATGCTCTTCCCAGTGGATCCCTTGTAAATCCACCATCTATCAATTTCTCCTGCTTGAAGAAGTCCAATTCCAGGGCTGGAATCAGCAAATCCCTCCCTCCCTTCCTCTGTAGGCCACCTTTTTCCACTAAGTGAGATAAATTTATCCCATCTGTAATACTGCCAAAGATGGTAGGGTTACAGTGGGAAAAAGCTTCATCCCAGAAAGCATTGCAGGTTAGTACATCAGTAAATCAAAGGATGGAAAGATAGACCTTCCCCTTCTATATGATGCATGTTTCCTCATATCTCTTGATGAGGCTGAGAGAAAAGGTTAACAGGGAGCAGAGAGAGCTAATGATTTAGTAAGGAGGCTCATTAGCTAACTAGCAATAGAGCTGAGACAGCTCACAGCTACAGCAGCACACACTTGAGAGATTCATCCAGATTCGCCTGGAATCCTTCAGCCTGGAGCATCCTCATGGTCCCCACCTGCAGATGCACCAGGGCTTGGCCAAGCAGAAGCTTCTCCATGGAGCCAATGAGCACATTACAAGGTTTCAGTGCAGAGGCAGTGCATGGTTGCAAATACAAGGTTGTAAAGCACAGTCATTGACATGGCACCAGCATCCAGCATGTGTGAGTATCAAAGCATAGGGTTTGGTGATTCATGAGATGGTGATTTTAGCACCATCCCTGCCTGGGCCTCATACTGCTGCAGCTTCCACCAGCACCACCTTAATACAGGTTGATATAAACTAGAATACAGTTTGTGTTGATTGCCTTATCCAGGAACACTTTATCTTGCAGAAAAGCATCTTTTTCACCCTGTATTTTGCTTTAAGGCAAAATTTTCCTTTTCTCACCACATCCTGTAGTAAGCAGCAAAGTCCAATTTCCTGGCTTCCTCTTGTTCTTTCAGCAGCATATTTACCAAGCTTCTCCTCTAGCTTTAACTTTCCTCTTTCCATCTACCCTTTGCCATCTGAATTCCTGCTGTCCAACAGCACATGCAACTTCCTAGGCTGTTCACCCCAGAAGCAGCTTTCAAAGCATCCTTCATCCTTGCAGCACCAGCTCTACTTCATAAACAGCAGCAGGACCTAGAGACTGGTTCAGGGCTATGGCTGGTCACCTTGCAACACCTTCAACCTCCATCATGTCTGCTGCAAAGCTTGATCTGAAGAAGCTTGAGGAAGCCCTTGTGTGCAAACACCAGGCATGCAATAGAAACATTAGCATGTATAAAATACCTCTATATAAACATAAGCTATTTTCATGGAGCTAAGATAGAGCATCTTCTGGGCAGAAAAAGCATCCTGCTGCTTCTTCTGAAGCCTGTAGAGCAAAAGGAACCCAGCTCTGCCAGGGGATTTTTCTAGAGGGCTTGCTAAAGGCTTATGGGTCTCAGCTTAGGGCAGGGATGCACTCTCAGCTATTAAAGCTGAGTTTGAGGCACTGCTGCTCCTTCGGCCTTAGGCCTGCTATGAGGTTCCAGGTCCTATATGCCTTAAGTGTTGGTATTGAATTTTGTTAAGCCTATGCAAGTTGTAAATGTTACTCCTCAAGAGCTCTTTCTAGACAGATCTCCTGGCTGCTGTACTGCTGCTGCTGTTCCTGCTCACAGATGTGCAGAGACCTGCCTGTACTCCGGATTTCCTGAGGCATGGAAGGTATCTCAGTGGCTTCCTCCACTGCTCTCTGGTGCTGTGAGATGTTCAGGAGCTGCTCCAAGCATGTATTTGCTGTCTTGATAAAGGCTGTTTTACAAGGTGAGCCTTTGCACCCTGTATCTGTTGCCTGCAAGGGTGCCTGGTCATGCTGGCTGCATGAGTGGCCTCTCGCTGTGTGTCTCCCACCCACCCCAGTTCCTAGAGGTTGTGCTTGCCTGGCTGGACACACAGCACCTGATGGTTCCAGATTCATTCTGGAAGAGAGATGAAAACTAGACTGCAATGCTCACATAAGTACCAGTGTAGGAAAACAGGGTTTTGCATCAGAACACAGCATCTCTTGAGTGTTTTCCCAGCTCTGTGCTGCTAGCATGTCCTTCCCACTGCTGGGCCCCTTCCCTGCTCCAGTGCTCAGAGCAGGAGAGGGAGATCTCTGCCTGTGTTGGGCCAAGGAAGGAGGAAAATGAGCTGAAGAGAAAGCAGGGGATGGGATGAGGTGTCATGGCTGGGAAAGCACAAGGGAAGGAAATGGGTCTGATGTGACCTGCTTTGTGCACTCTTGGGGATGTGTCCAAGCCACAGCCAAGTATTGAACACCATTCCCATTGCAAGCTCTCCACCTTTTATTTGCAGAGTGTCAATAATAAACCCTTATGACTTGCCAGCTTAGTTTATCCATAGTTTATTTTAGACTCTGAAGCAATAGGCACCATGGTCTGTGTGAACATCCAAGGCCCTTTAACTGGTGTAGCTCCTCCAGACCTCTGTGTAACCCCCTGGCTGCTTTGCTGAGAGGAGGGGATGAGCATGATGGTGAACTGCAGTGTGCTGGGGCCACTGAGGGATGTCTCCTAACAAGCAGCAGCTAACGAGCAGTTAGTGCTTCTCTTGCCCAGATGTAGTGTGAGATGGCGAATTCAGAACATCCAAAACCTGAACCAACAGCCAAGCTGACCCCCTTAACCAGGACCTCTCCAAGAAGAAACTCAGCAGCAAGACAGCATGTCGTGGGTCCCCCGCTTCTGCCCTTCATCCCCTGCCACCGTCTGACACAGCTCTGCCCAAGCCAGGTAATGCCACATTTATTCCTTGTGTTACAGCATGTTGTATGGCAGGACTTGATCCAGGATAGACTGGAGAGAACTAACAATAGTGTTAACCTTTCCTCACAGTAAAATAACCTTTTTAAATGTGCATTATTTAAATGGGTGATATTAAAAGCCTGGCATCCCTGTGGAAGTAAATCTTCCCGTGATAATGCTCCCCACTGGACTCGGTTCCAAGGAAATGCTGCATTTTCAGGAAAAGCTTGTCCAAAGGTTATTCTTTCTTTATGCGCCTGCCTAACTTATGGCTTTTGTCCATGTCCCTTCTCCATAAAGTTCATAGTGACATGCTTTAATGGGGAGAGATCTCAGTGCTCATTTTTGGAGTCCTTGCTAGGTTTCCCTCAGCCAGTTGTCATGGTCAAGGGCAGCGTTGGGGTGCAGGGTGGTGGTTTGGGGACACCTGCATCTGCATATGTGGAGATGTCTTACTGCAGGGTGTGCAAAGAGCTAATAGATAAGGTGCCAGTAGATGGGGCTGAAGAATATATTCCTTAGATCCCAGGTTTTGTAGGTGCAGTAAGAGCCCAGTGAATAGGCTTTGGCTGTTCTTTATTTGTGGTGCTTAATGGTATAATGTAAGAATGCATTTAGTTCCTTGATTCTCTGGCATGGCTGATGAGAGGTGTTGAGGTGTATGGGGTGCAGACTGGGCTCCCTGTGCAGTGATGGGGTTTGGATGAGGTGCTGCCAGTGGTTGATGCTGCAGGTTCCCTGGGGATGATGGCGATCCTCACTGCTGAACATGGCTGTGTCCTGCTGGGGAGGCAGTGGTGGGACTGGGAGAGGTAATCACCTGTTGCTCCATGTATAGATCCACATTGAGGAAATAGCCCAGCTCCACAGGCAAGCTGCATGCTGCTGCCTTAACCCTGAGCTCTGGACATGCAGGGAACTGCAGGGCTTTGGTTTTCAACGTTAAAAATGGGTGCTGAGGGACTGTTCACAGGTAATTTCCAGTGCATCCATCCTGTGGCAAGGGCAGACTTCAGCATGTGGTCCCCGTGTCCTGCTGCTGCCTGGAGCACATAACTGCCCACTTAGAGGTTTTGGATTAAATGTAATCTTGTCAGCATGCTCTGGCTAAAACCTGGATAACCATTATCATGTGCTGGAGAACTACCTCAATTGCTCTTCCCTTTGCATGTGTCTCCACCAGTATGTGACGGGTCCCTGTTCCTTCTGCAACAAGCTTTGGCTTATCTCCTCTGTGGCGGAGGTGGCAGGTTCGATAGTGTGGTTTCATGGCATTAATGCCATTTGACCACTCTGGACCATGTTCCTCTACTGGACAGAGGCTATGCTTCATGTAAGATAATGGGATTTAAGGTTCCATGCGTTTAGAGTATCACCTTAATCAGCACATGCTGCAGGAGTCTGTCCTGGCTGCACTGTGCTTCTGGGCACAACGCACTTGCTGCCCTTGAAGAATCCTCACAGCATCCCTACCTGCTATGCATTCCAGAGGAAATAAATTACATTTCAAATGGATCTCATCTCAGATCCTGAGCCATGGGCATCTGCAGCCTGTTAGGAGTAAAGGTCTGTTCCTCCTCAAACCTCTCATCAGATTCATGTTTCACAAGCAGATTTATAACCTTGCTGGAAAAGCTGACGAGACAAACTCCAGCCTCATTCAGTAACGTCTGACTAAATTGGAGAAGTCATAAACCACTTTAAAAAATGAAAGTTGGGACTAAAGGGTTGAGCACAAGTGACTAAAAGCTCAGAAGAGCTTCATGAGGGAGATGGAGGAGCAGGCTTGGGAAGGGATGGAGCTTGGTGCTTCAGAGTGATGTAAGACTGAGAAAAGGCACTGGAGATTAATTTATTTCAAGGATAAAAGCAGAGACTGTGAAATAGGGAGGACTGAGTAAAAAGAAATGAGACTGAAACTCAGGCAGGCAGTAGATCTACCTGCTGTAGGGACTGGGGAAATGATGCAGGCAAGTATACAGTGCATGGCTGCTTTGTGCAGGAGGAGCAGCTCTATCACCTCCGTCTTCAGGACTGAGTAACTGGAAACAGCAAACCCCAAAGTGAATTCCCCTAAGGAAGGGGGAGAACACTGTCTGTGCTCTAGTCTGGGAACATGAAAAGGCAGGAGGCAAAAGAGCCCTGAGTCAGCCTGAAAACTCCTGAGATCAGCTTTAACATTAAAATACGTATTTTTAGACACAATAAGTTTAGGGTTTTTCATCTGCTACTTGGTTTCAGAGCGGTTAGGATGTGCTCGTTTCCTGTGGGTGCTCTCCTTTCAAACCACAGGAGACAGGAACGTGTAATTCCATTTCAAATAAGATAATGCCCCTGTGTGATTCAGCAAGTGAAGCATCTGGAGTTTTACAAGCAGTAAAAACCAGAATGTGCTGTAATTAATATCCACAACCAGTTGTACCTTTTTGATTTCATGGTATGTTGCTCAGGAAACAAAAGGCAGAGCAGTTACATGGTGAAGTTCAAGGAGGCGCTTTTGACTTTTAAAACCAAACCAGGGTTTAATCTACAAATATGCAAAAATGACTGCTCAGAATGGTTGTGACATGTCACCCATCAGTCTTGACCCTCTTGTGAGGGGTCTCCCCAAAAGACAGTCCTATGTACTTGCTCTTGGCTATTATGGGTTGAGTCAATAGGTTCATCGGAACAACTCCAGCTATCAAAATGCACTATGATTTTAACAAATGCAAACTTTCAAGCAGCATAACCCTTAAACCATCAAATTCCAAGCTTTCATATGGCACTTTTTTGCTACACGGGATGCTCTGTTGAGGGATAGTTTTCAGAGGGTTGCTTTAGGCTGGTCACAGTTTGTGTGCTTCCACATTGCTGCTGTGCTGGCAGAATTAAGCTCAAAGAGGCCTTCTCTTGCTCAGAGCAAGCTGCAACAGGAAAAGACAAGTCTCGTGGAAGAGCTTTTAAGAGAAATCAGGCCACTAAAAGTAATGGAATTTGTAATAATCCATTTCTTGTGCTGTGGATTCCCCTGAGCTGAGGGTTGCGGGAGGCGCATGCTTATACCTCACTAAATGCTTCCAATTCGCAAATTCAGATGTAATAGGAATAAAGTCAGGACATTCTTCTCCACTTTTCCAATTTCCTTCTTCCCTGCTTGATAGCTGTTTAGTCATGGATGCTTTCGGAATGTTACCTTTTGGGGATCAGGTTATAACCAAGGGTTCTCCTTAAAATTGCCACTGAGTTTGGTCAGGAGGCAGGGGCAGCAGTCTGAAGGCTTTCACAGAGCTGTGCATTCATCTGGAGAGGGGGAAGAAGGCAGGTTTTGAACCCGTCTGCCAGCTGCATACAGAAACCTTCCTGATGCAGTAAATATTTCAACCAAGTCCTAGCAATCAGGGACACTCAGAGCAATTTTCTGGCTTCAAAGAGCTCAGACCCTTGTTCCAGAGGCAAACACTGCTCCGGCTGTGCTGTGGCAGTAGGTAAGACGGGGCTGCCAGACAGCAGCACTGGCAGGCAGGGATGTGGTCTATGCCCACAAATCTGTGTGCATTGGAATGCACGTAGCAGCTGATTCCTTACAGTAATGTTCAGCTTCTCCCCAACAGCTTTCAACACTAATTCTACATTTGCAACATTGGCATAAATGATAAATGTTTGATGTCAGTGTTGTCTGGAAACAATGGAAGCACAGTCAGCTGAATTCTTCCAATCATTCCCTAGCCCTTCACACAGACAGAGGAGAAACCCAAAATGTAAGGAAGTCAGGAAGCTTCATTTCAACTTTCTCCAGATCATTCTGTTTCAAACTGATGTTTCTGTTTGAAATGTCATCTCCAAAGAGCTTTAAGAAATGCGAGTGAAACGCTGCAGTTTGGGTGAAACCAAGTTTTGGTGTCCACAATGTGAATGTTTGTTGGGTTTTTTTCTTCTCATTCAACCAGTGAACTGAAAAATTAATGAGTCCCTAATTAACATAGCTCTGGTGTTATCTAATTTGTATCCAAGAAACTAGATTATGGGGCACAGTGATGGGAAGGAGGAGTGGGACCATCTGGCTCAGCAAGCAGAAAGAGGAGCAGGACTGTAGAATAGCTTGGGTTGGAAGGGACCTTCAAAGGTCATCTAGTCAAACCTCCCCTGCAATGAGGGAATAGAGGCACCTGATACAGATGCTTCTGTCCTTCTCCTCTGCCTTTGCAGTATTGAAGGAGATGAAGGTTTCTAAAAGGGTAAGGGCATGAATAGTGATTTGGGCTCTTAAAATGAGCATGGGTGGGATTTTTCTGCAAGCTGATGAGCACAGTGTGAGCAACGCAGTGGAGAATTTCCTATGTGGTTGTGGAAGTGCTCATGGCTCAGTGTCTGGGACACTTCTCACCCTGGAGAGGGCATCCCACAGCGCATCCTGGCTAATAGCTGTTCAGGAAAAGGCCCCCCACATTGAGAGGGAAGGAGGTTTGTGCTAGGGAGGTCAGTGCTGGGCTCAGCACCAATGCACATCCTTGCAGGGCAGTTGGTGAGATGCCAGCAGTGCTCACCGTGACCCCCCAGCAGGTCCTAGGCTCTTGTGCTGACCCTGCCCAGTCCTTCCTCACCACTCTTGGTTGCTCGTTGCAGCAATAAAACCACACTGAATTCCTCTGCTGTATCCCCAGGAGCAGATTTGCCCCATCTCCTTGAAGCGTGTGTGTCCGGGCACGCCTCTGAGCTGCAATTAGGCTCTGTAATCACAGGGGCAGAGACGTCTGCACAGGACCTACCACAGGCTGCCTGGTCCTGGATGTGGGGGACGGTCCTGGGAGCGATGAATCACTCTGTTCCTGGTGATTATTTTAGCTTTTCCCTGATGTGGCAGCATTCCTTGGGTGAAAATGGGAATTATCTTCCAAAGCCCTTGTTCATGCCACACATGGTGTAATTTTTGTGCAAGGAGTAAAGCAACTCAGCCAAGGCCATGAGGAAAGTTGGTGACATGAACCCTAGGCTCCCAAATACGTATGATGAATATTCCCTTTCTTCTGGGCTGAGGGGAAATAAAACATCTTTGCTTCTTTCATTTCTTCTTTGCACAAGAGGACACTGTCAAACCCACACCCCATCCCTCCCAGTTCAGGTGCCCTGGTCCTGCTGGCTGTCACCCTTGTGAGCCAGGTTTGTCAGGGTTCATGGGGTTTGTCCCTTGCACACAGAGATACAAACAAGGAGCTTTGCAGCTCTTGAATGTGAGTGTCAGGGAGTATTTTGTCAACATTTATTCGCTGTTTGGCTTGGAAGCGTTAGTGACAGCGCGGAGCTGCTGCTGATTAAAGCAGCAGACAGACGTGCTTAACGCCATCAAGATGCACCATGGCTGTGGGATGAGGGGAGTCTCCCTGGTGAAGGGTAATTAGCATGTTCCTTGCAAATGAGAGCAGTGCTGTCTCATTCAGAAGTGCCACCGGGGGACTGCATTATTTATCGGATCAATCTTCCTTCCTACACATAACTCACCCCTTAAGAGCATGACATCTTGTATTAATTGTGGGAATAGCTCGCTGGTGGGATAGTGTGTTTAACTCTGAGGGCAGGGGCTTGGATGGGCTTTGGAGCAGAGCTCTGCACTCGGCCGTGGTGGGGATACAGGGTGCTCTGTGGGCACAAGCAAACCCATCGGTGGCAGTGCAGTGCTTGTCCTGGTGTTTAATCATGCCAGCACCCCTCTTGCATGGCTGCATGTTTTCAGCTGTGTATTCATGATCTGTACTTGTGAATGCAGAAAAGAAGAAAAAGAGAAGGTTTGTCCTTTGGTTTTGCACCAGCTGAGCCCCCCCAGAGCTGCCTTTGCTTCTAGAGAGAGGAATAAAGCTGTGGTTTGTCCCATGTATGTGTGGCCAGAGCTGGCAGGATGGAGCCGGGTCCCATTCCTGTTGGCTCCATGAACACATTGTGGCCCTTGTGCTTCAGGGAAACAACCCAGGGAGAGGATGCTTTTGCTGGTGGTGTGTACTGGGTGCTCAGTGATGGGCTGCCCTGCAGGGAGGGTGTGCAGAGCAGTGGGTGTGGGGTTGGGGTCCCAAAGGAACCCATTGTCTGTGAGGTTCCAATTATGCATATTGAGGATGTAGCCTGGATAATACTTGATGTTGGGGTTTTTGCAATATTTTCTTCGTAAGATATTGCAAGGTTCTAACTGCAAAAAAGCTATTTTGTTGGCTGCAAATGTTGCAAACTTGCCATTTACAAAATATTTTCAAACTGGTGGGAGTGCCTTCAATGCTTTTGCAGTTCAGCATGCTCACACCTGCATGTATGCATGGCCACAGCCCCAGGAATTTGGGCTGCTTTCCCTGACAGGGCATCCTTGCTTATGGGGAAGTTCAGGTTAGACATAAGGAAGTTCTTCACTGTAAGGGTGGTGAGGCTCTGGCAGAGATTGCCCAAAGAAGTGGTAAATGCCCCAGTGTTCAAGGCCAGGTTGGACAGAGTCTTGGGCAACATGGCCTAGTGTGAGGTGTCCCTGCCCATGGCAGGGGGTTGGAACTGGATGATCTTAAAGTCCTTTCCAAACCAAACCAGTCTGTGATTCTATGATTTTTCTCTTTTCTGGCTGTACTTCTCCAGGAGCTGCAGCTGAATCCTGCTGGTACCCAGCACATCTAGATACAGCAGAGCAGGCATGTGGCAGCTTCTCCATCACTCCTGGTCCTTGCATCTGAATATTTTCCTTTTTATAAGAAACATTGCAAACTCATGTGAATGAATCCACTAATTTACACCAGCTGCACAGGACTGTGACATTATTTGGTCTCTTTTTTGAGTTACACGATGACATTGTTAATTAATGTTCTGGTAGTTAATGATCTGGATCAATAAGAGGAAAAAAAGAAGTGGGTAAAAATATAAATCATGTAAAGCTAATGCTGTCAGGTCAGGAAACTGCAGCTGGGTTTAGCTTGAAGTGCTATCAGTCTGTCTCCATACAGTGGAGATAACAGTGTGATGGGGAAATGTTTTGTGTATAAAAAACATGTAATGGAGGTTTTCTTCCTTTTAACTTGAACCTCCAATATGGTTTATTTCAAAAGGCAAAATACAAACTTTCTGCTTCATCGTAAAAAAACCAAACCCAAAATGCAATGTGCTGGATATGCCAGTGGAGGGTAAAATTCTCTTCCTTCAGGATAAAAATCTCCATGGTTTAAGTAGGCACTGACAAGTCATATTTAACCTGTTGGTCTTCATAGAGAGGACTATGCCTTGGTCATTGTTGTATCACATTTGGTATTATTGGAGGTTAGAGTTAAGGGGGTCTGAAGATTTTAATTACATATTTTCACACTTTATTCTCTTCAGACTCTTTAAAGTGCTGGTTTATGTCTAAAGTTTTGGCTTTATTTAATACCTGGATTTGAACAATTACAATATCCTTCTGTTATGTTTGATGTGTAAACTTCTGGCCCATACTTAATTGATGGCAATGAGGTAGGTGTGTAGGTGGTTTGGGCTTAAACGAAGCATTTCAAGGCTTTGAGTTGCATCTCCTTTGTTCCCCACACCTCTCAACAATGCGGTGTGTGTGTGCTGGAGTGTTTTAGAGGAGCAGCTGTTAATGCCTGCCTGGCACAACCCTGTGCTGGATGGAGCAGAGGTGGGAAATGATTTCCCACAAAACACAGTAGGATTTTCCCTCAAAACAGACATAGACATCACCATAATGACCTGGCACACCTGGACTCTGCATGCACCCGTATGAATGAGTTTGGTTGTTTATTGTGACAGGGTTTGCTGTCAGAAACCGTGTTTTGAAATAGAAGAGCTGATGTCTCTTAACAGCAGCTAAGCCAGTAAAGCCCAGGAAAGGCTCTCCATGGAGGCATTGCAGGACTGGTCCTGCAGGGCAGAGTGCTTCACCCTTTTTGGCATTGCCACTTCCTCAATAATGGGATCTGGGGGCTGCAGGGGATGCTCAGTGCCGCCTGCTGCCTTGCTCAGGTTGTTTCTGGAGAGGCATTCAAGCTGGTGGGCACTGGTGGTGGCAGCACCCAGGTACCTCAGCACTCCCTGCTTCTCAGGGGGAGCTGGGCAGTGTAGCTGATGGGAGGATTGGGGCCACAAGAGCTGGAGCATGGATGGAAAACATGCCCCTGATCAAGCAGAGAGAGGCAGCAGCATCAGTCCTTTGGCTTTCTGGTACCCAGCAATGAAAATGTCTTGCAAAGGTTGTTCTGTTGAGATAAGAAATAGCAACTTCTCAGCACAGAGGCAGTCTAGTCTGCATGACAGCTTCTGAGCTGATACATGGATGCTTTAGGTGATGCTTCATGAACCTGTGCTGGGACCAGGAACAGTATGGTCTCAGCAGGGCTAACCCAGTGCCATGCTGTGAAATGGACTGGGAAGCAGGATTTGGGCTTGATTCCCAGTCAGGCTGCAGAAACATATCTCTTTGCATCACTGAACCATATGAAGACACCAATTTGGATAGCTGCAGAAGTAGCTGCTACTTCACACTGCATGGCTTATTTCCAGTTGGTCATATTGAAGGGGCCTACATGGTGCCTGGAGCAGCAGCCCAGCTCCAAGTTGACTGGAGGCATTGCTGCATCCTTGGTTGTGGTTACAGCGAGCTCCTGTAGTGTCCTTTCTGCTGCCCAGTCCTTCTGCTCTCAGTTCATTGAATGCTCTGGAGGGGCTGAGGTTGAAAATAAAGAAGCAAACTCAAGATTGCAGGAATCATCTTGATGGGAAGAACAGGAAGAACTGGGTAGGCAACCAGCTCATTAATCAACTGGCTCCCTAATTAGCTTCCAGGGGAGCTTGGGACTGCTATTTTTGAAAGGCATGTACAAAAATAAATGGTTGCTTGGAACAAATGCCCGTGGCACCTCACAGCCCGAGCCAGATGTGTGCTCACGTCGCGTGTGCACAGTTGCTCTGATAGCAGCTGGTAAGTGTAGTTTAAGATGAAACCCAGGCAAGGGACAACCTTTGCAGCAGTGACCTCCCATGCAGTGCCTCTTCCCTGCTGCTTTACCCCTGGGGTAGTACTCCTGTGCTTACAAGCCCAAAAGCTCCCAAATTTGGGTGAAAAGGTAAGGCAGACATGAACTCTTGTGGCCGAGGCTTCTTCCCCCATTGCAAGACTTGTTTTCAATTGGCCTCTGCAGCTCTTTTGGATCTTCTTATATGGCTCAAGGTGTTTTGCTGATGGAGTTAATCTGGTGGTTGCACTCAGCATCTCATTACCGGGTGCTAAATGGCAGCAGAGCATCTTAGCTCAGGCATT